>NW_028139423.1:0-78508 GCF_965202585.1 Thalia democratica
TTTATAAAAAAAATTTAAGCTATTAGAAAATTTTTTTGGACTGTTGGAAAAATGTTATAAAATACTCATTTTTGCCCCTTAAATTTTATTTTGTTTTAATATTTATTTGGTTTTAATTTTGTTAAAAAGTATTTTTGATAATCGATACATATGTTTTGTCTTTTGCTTTTCTTGTTTAGTGTTGCGTTCTTATCTGATTTTTCAATTTCTATTTTTTCTAAGTTACAAAGTTTGCAGCCAAATTTAGTATTGAACTTTGATTTTGTCCTGTTTAATATTTCCCATTTAATTTTGTAGTCTGTATTGTTATCTTTTATATTCCATATGTAGTTTGCTAGTTCTGTTGTGTGTCTTTTGTTAATATTGTTGAATGATGATTTGTGGTTTCTGTATCTTTGTTTAAAAGTATTTCCTGGTGATCCTAAATACTGCTTTGTTGTTTTATTTGATGTTACTGTTACTTTATATATTATATTTGACACTAGGCATTCGTTATTCAAAGGGCAAGGTTCTTTATGGCAATTACAAAGTTTATCTTTTATGGTTAAGATATTTTGCAATTAAAATATCTTACAATTGTACAAACAATTTCAGAAGTAAAACAATAGCTCACAAAAATAAAATATTAAACAAAAAATGATATAGACAATAAAAGCACCTATAAAAGATAAACTTTGTAATTGCCGTAAAGAACCTTGCCCTTTAAATAACGAATGCCTAGTGTCAAATATAATATTTAAAGCAACAGTAACATCAAATAAAATAACAAAGCAGTATATATGATAACCAGGAAATACTTTTAAACAAAGATACAGAAACCACAAAACCATCATTCAACAATATTAATAAAAGACACACAACAGAACTAGCGAACTAAATATGGAATATAAAAGATAACAATACAGACTACAAAATTAAATGGGAAATATTAAACAGGACAAAATCAAAGTTCAATACTAAATTTGGCTGCAAACTTTGTAACTTAGAAAAAATAGAAATCGAAAAATCAGATAAGAATGTAACACTAAACAAGTTATTTAAATATTATAAAATCTCAGGATTTTTCCTAAATACTTAACTTCAGGGATTTCAGATTTAATGGATTTTCATGAAATTATCAGTTGTAATACTATTTTTACCAAAATAACAAGTATGTTGCTACAAAAAGTTCTAAAACAGGGAAATTCCCTTTATAAGTTTTCATTTATACTTTTTAATTTTTATGGTGCAAAACTTTATGAGTTTTAATTTTTTTTTGAGATTCTGATGTTAAAACTGATTTTACAATTTAAACTGAAAAAGAAAGTTTCAAATAAAATCTTCATCTGAATAAGTGTATAAAATCTTTATTGATAAATTTTATTAGTATTTTTTAAACTCTTAATAAATGAGCATAGTAGATCATTATAGAAAAGCTTTGTGACAATTATCTGTAGCCAATATCTTTGTTTGATTAAGGTTTATACTTTATTCTAAGAGTAAGCTGTAAAAAAAAAGAATTTAGAACTTTTACAAGCTTATCCAACATTATTGAATGAAAAAAAAAATCTAACAACTAATTAACAAAAAAAAGTTTTTTTCTCTTTTACTGTAACTAAAGCAATCTCACGAACATAAAGTTATAAAAAAGTCATTTCAGCATTTTTATAAGTTTGTCAGTTTAATATACTTTTACTTACACTCGTTTTTGTTTCAGATTTTTTGTTTTAATTAGTTAAATTAATGAACAACAAGAATTTATTCTTTAATACTAATGGATTAGTTTTTGAACTTTTTAAATACTAAAGTGCAACATAAAAATGTTACATAGTAAACTAAAAACTTTTTACAGGTTGCTTGATTAGTAACTTTAAAAAACTAAAGGCTATAATATTTTACCCTATAAAAGTCAAAATTGAAGACATAATAAATTTAACTGAACGTTTACCTAAAACATAAACAAGATTATAAAACTAATTAAATAAAATAAAAAAATTTTAATGTTGTTTATGAAATAAATTAAACTTACTTAAAAGTATTTCGACAGTAGGTTAATTTATACAAATGATCTAAATCTAAACTAATTCTTTCGTGAAATTTGATAAAATAAAATAAGGTAAAAACGACTTATTTTTGCTACGCTTTTCATTAAATAAATATAGCTGTCTTAAACACAACTAAGTAATAAGCAAATAAAATTACAGTTGAGAAAACAAGTTTATACTTTCTGTGTACAAAATATGAATTTAAGAAGTACAAAATGAAACAATGTTTAAATAATAAGCATTTTTTAATACAAAGGCTAGATTTTTTACTAATGGTAAAATCTTCCTCTGAAATTTTTATATGATAGACGTTTCTTAGTTTTGGAGTTTGTTCAATATTATCCAACTTATAACTATTATAACAGTGTAAGTTAATTATCAAACGTTTAGCTATTCCGATAAATCTATAAATTAGGGTTGCTAAAAGTTTTAGTCATCGGGAAGAACGAATTTTTTATACAAGCATTTACACAAAATAAACATTTACTGGTGTTTAACTCTCTTTCTAACTCTTATAATCTAGTTTAATAAAAATAAGCTTGTTTAGTCTTGTCTTACATAGAAATTGGAAAAATGTACGACGTCACTTTTGTCTAAGTAGTAAATTTTTGCGAGTAAAACGTCAGCTTTCCACGGGTGACACTATCGCATAAGTTAATTTCGTATGTATCGCCATTTTTGCATGGGTGTTACCTTATATATATTGTAAAGCTTATGGAGCCGAAGATAAGATTGAGTATACTTTTCTGACACACAGAAACATATGTTAGTTTAATAAAAAAAAAATACTGTTAAATTTGTTTTTATCATACATTAAAGCGAACTTGCTTCGCTAGGAACTTTATTAAAAAAACAATGAGCTTAAATTTAAATACTTTCACTTTTTTTTACAACTTATCTTAATACGGTTCGTTTTGTATGCAAAGTTTTGCTATTTTAGACACTTTCTTAAAAGTTGACTTATAAACAGATTAGCGACACAACTTATTAGATTAGTTGTAACTGCTTAGCCTACTAATAATAAATTTTTGTATGTTTTTAGCCTACTAATAATAATTTTTTCATTCTCTTATTATTTAATTATATATAACCCTTAGAAAATACTAAAAATATAAGTTTTCGGAACTTGGATTGTTAAGTTATTTCTACCGACATACTTAGGGTGGGTGTCAGAATGGCACAGCGGCACTTTAGTACGGGTCGTCAATTCAGCACGGTGCATTAATTGTGCACGGTGGGTCACTTTTGCATGACGTTACTTTAGCACTGTAGGTCACTTTTGCACGGCGTCATTTTAGTACTGTGCGTCATTTTAGCACAATGAGTAATTTTTTACACGGCGTCAAGCACGGTGCGTCACTTTAGCACGATAGGTCACTTAAGCATGGAAGGTCACTTTTGCACAGCGTTACTTTAGCACGGGTGTTCACTTTTGCATAGCATCATTTTAGCACGGTGCGTTATTTTAGAACTGAGGGTCATTTTTACACGGAGCCTTTTTTTTTTGCACAAGCTAAATTTTTACAAAAAGGATTTATGAACCTTTTTAATAAACTGATAAAAAATAAATGTTAATAATCTAAAATAGTAGATATTTTAAGCTTTAACTATTTGTTTTTAAACAAATGTGTCTATTTTTTTTTAACAGAGCTTAATTTTGTACATTTTAGTATTTTTCAGTTGTTATAATATTAAATTTTATAACACTATTTGATGTCAAATAAAAATTGTTGAAGTTTGTTACTTAATAATCATATAAATTTTAATCTCGATAAGTAGTACGATAAGGAAGTAAAGATAATTAGTAATCGATACGATAATATACTTTTTTTAAATTAAAAGAAAGCTGAGATTTTTTTAACTTTGTAAAAAATTTGAAGAGTACAAAGTCGAAAAATTGTTTTGAAACAAATTAAAGTCTGCCTTTAGAGACTTTTAGTGTATTGTTTACTGATTAATTATTTACTGAGATTGTAATTAATCTATAATGTTTTTTAATTCCTTAACCATATGCCAATACAATGTTTCTAACATTCTAAAGTTTTCAATTTAATTTTTTTAGGTTAAATATTTAAGTAAAACTAAGAAAAGTTTTTAAGTATTAACCTTATTTAATAAAATCAAAACTTAAAAATTCAATTTAATTTCCCAAAAACTTTTAACATTTTATACTGTACTTTTTGAAACAACTAAATTTTTTTCAGGTATTGAATTTAATTTCCTACAACATAAACTTAGATATAGTCTGTATTTTTAAACGTCAAAATAAATGTTAAACTTATATTTTTAAGTAACTTCATAAACAAAACGTGTTATTTATAGAAATTTTGCACAACTATCAACCTTACTTTTTTTAAATTTAAAACCCATATAATAAGAATTTATAAAGTCATGATGAAAAACATGTCTTGTTTTTAAAGCATTGATATTTTAAAAACAACTGAATTTGTCAGGTTTTTATTGACTCCAATTAAATTAGCTTTGTAATAATTAGAATAGGAATTTCCAAGTATTTGAAACAGTTTTAGAAACAGTTCCGATATGAATGTATTCTTAACTTACTTAATTCGTTTAAAAAACATTATTTTTGAATGCTTTTATATTTATACACATTTTTACTTATAAAGTTAAACAATTTTACAAAAAAAATACTTATAATTAATTTTAGATTTTTTTTAATTACCTATTTATTTTTCCCAAAAACTATCAACAACTATACAGTTGTATGGTCGGATGGATATCCAGAAAAAAATTGCACTAATGAAGTATAACATAAGTGGTGTAATTTATATAGTATGAAAATCTTGGTTCTTATATAAATGAAGTTGTATTTTTAACATAGCGTTTTACGGCTAAAACGTGCGTACCATACCGGCAGTTCGTACCTAAGAAGTGCGTACCTAGTTGGTAGGTTACTGTAGTATATAAAGTTGTATTGTACTTTTTAAACTAAACTTAGCAATCTTAATTCTTTTTTTAACATCCTATTACTTGTATAGTTTAATATCGTAGTAAATGCAAAAGTTTACTTTAATGTATTTGAAAGTTACCAGTCGCATTTTATAATTTAGAATGTTAACTAACACATCATTTGTACTTTTTAAGATGTTTGAATTCAAAAATTATGTAGTTAAAACAATTTTGCAGCAATTAACTAATTATTTAACATTGTTTATTTTAACTTGAATAATATTTTTGATTTTAGTTTTATTATTTCTGCTACATGTTCATTATAACCGTTATATTCAATACATAAATATGAAAAGCCATGAAACGTAAAAATGGGAATTTAAGATTTCTGTATGTGTGTTTGAATGTTGCCTATGAATTTTAAATTTTAAGTATTTAAAACTAATGTATCAAGCAAATATAATTTTAAAACATTTAAGTATGTTTTTTTTTTAGTAGTTAACATCGAAACTTGAAATTATAATATTGTTAAAAATAAATACAAAAGTAAATTAGTTTTGATTTTTGGGTTTGCAATATTTAACTTTACAAAACTAAATAATAACTTTAATTTATAATAAATTTTTTGAGTATTTATACCAGTGAAACTGGTTACATTTTCAAAAAAAAAATTAAAGTATCTAGTGTTTGGTAATATTTTTAGTTATATTCGTTTAATAAACTTTGTTATATATACTTCTACACCTTTTTTAAAAAACTTAATAATACATTTTAAAAGTTATTAAAATACTTCCAAAATAAAAATAATAAATTAAGTTTGAATTTTTTACTAATCTAATGCGTGTTTACTTTTAATTTTTGATTTAAGTTTTTAAACACGTGTTTTATGTATTACAGCGATCTAAATATTTATAATAAAAATTTATTATAAAAAATTTCAAGTAAAGGTTTAAAAAGGTTTGGTTTGTGAAAATAATGCTAAGTCCTAAAAAAACTGTTAGAAAAAGATGCTTCGAGCAAAAATAGAAGATAAAGAAATGGTTGAAAAATGACGCTCTGTGATAAACTGACACCGTACAAAAGTGACCTATCGTGCTAAAATGACACATCGTGCTAAAGTGACGCCGTACAAAAGTGACGCTATGCTAAAGTGACCTTTCATGCTAAATAGACGCACAGTACTAAAGTAACCCACTGTGCTCAAGTGATGCACCGTGCTAAAAAGGTCTCTGTGCTGTTCTGACCCGCTCCCCATACTTAACACTTTATTTTTAGAATGCTAGCACGTTCTTATTTTTTTAAATTGCTATAACTACATAAACACTGATACATTCTTTATGATACTACCCACATACAAATAAATACACCCACCCAGGGTTGCCACAAAGTCAGGAAAAACGAAAAAAAAAAGTCTGGAAAAAATGGGGGTTTTTGAAAAAAAATCAAGAAATATAAAATAAACATCCTCCTTAATAAGAAAGTTTATCATCGCTAAAAACTACATTTCGCTAATGTTATTTCCTAATGCAATTGATCTTGTTTTCAGGATCTAGTTGAACTTTTGAAAAAAAATAAAATCTTTTATGATCTTACTTGTGTGTTTCCTATAAGGTAGAGAGCTAGGTGCTAACCAAATTAAATTATATTTCTATAATGCTGGATCAATTTCCAGTGTGGTGAGAGAAGGGGCAGAGTAGCAAATTATGAAAGCAGTTGTAGTATAAGCCCATCAGTAAGTTTTGTGAGTAAGTTGAAACCGCAAACGTTGAAATCTGTGAGCTTTACACGCTGTCAAGCACAATTACTCAGCCAATTCGTGTGACAAAGTGACATAACTTATCAAAAAGCTGTATCATGACAGTGTGATAGCACAATCATGCCACATGGCTTAACCAAAGTGTCATCTACCAGGTTGCCAAATGTTTTTGGCAAATTTTCTCCAGGTTTTTTAAAGTACCAGATTTTTGGGTCTATTTTTAGTTTAAAGTTAAGTCTAAGGTAAGAAACTGTGTTCAATGGGTAGCTGTCAAATTTGCACGAGCGTGCAAATTGCACGAATATACTTTTGCACAAGGGGATAAAATTGCAAGAGGGTCACTTTTGCACGAGCTGTATACTTGTATTAAATATTTTTTTTTAATTAAGCTTTATTTTATTATCACTTTTACCCTAACTCTCGGTCGGTAACTTTTTTTTTTACTATCACTGTTACCAATAACCCTCGGTCAGAAATATTTATTTATTTTTTTATTAATTTATCTTTTAGTTTTTTTTTTCTCTAGTGCAAAAATGTAATTCGTGCAAAACTGACCCTTGGTGCAAAATTGTCTTTGTGCAATTTGTTCCCTCGTGCAATTTTGACCCGTTCCTGTTTTAAATAGTAGAAACGCATTAAAAAGATAATGTAAAGATACTATAATTATGTTTTTTAATAAAAAGTTTTTAATGATGACAAAAATAATTATTTTACGAAAGACTTTTTGTGTCAAATCGAAATTTTACTACTTTAACATGTTAAGATTGATGAAAGTTTCAGATTTTTTTTCAAAGTTTCTCAAATTCCAGGTTTTTCAGCTTAAATTGTCAAATTCCCGGTTTCTAGGTTTTTGGCAACCCTTCATATATGATAAATATTGACCTTGGACCACATTTCCAAAGCACCTTGCTGGAAGCAATAAACAGCGTACCTTTTTATGACATCGTTAACAAAGCCCAAATGGGAATTGTGGCTCAGTACATGTGTATAAGTAACTATTGAGTGGTTTCACAATACTTATACTCAAAATTTTTGGTCACAACACCGATGAGTACCTCAAAGAAAACCTTCTTTCAGCTTTGCTTTACTGCCCCTAGATGAATCTAAACTGGTCCAAATAAGTATGGACGGACCCAGTTAAAATTGGTCATTATATAAAAAATAAGGTATCAGAGGAAAGAGAGGACCTGAATGAGCTTATAAACATTGGTAGCTGCAGTTTCCACATTGTTCACACGCTACCAAATGAAAGCTAGATAAAAATTTATAAAGTCTCCATAAACGTAAATGAAGTAAAGGTGTTTAGTTTCAACATAGATTGTAAAGTAATTGCTGTAAAAGCATTGGGAAAATCTCCCGAGCAGAATGGTTATTGGGAGTACATTCGTGAAAAATATGTCATGCTTAAATCCGCATAGCCTTGAAAAATTGGGAGCCACAACTTTTGTTAAGCGTTTTGTCAACACTGTGCACTCAACAAAGAAAAACAAGTGCTCCAACTCGTAAGGTTATGCTAGCATTGAGAAATTAGGAAATTTGTTAAGAAATGCTAAAAATTGTTTCTTTTTTTTAGACAACTTGTGGTTAAAATTAAGAAAATAAAATTATTTTGCTGATAGAGCAGTTTATTGCAAATACATTGATCATACACAAATGATTTAAATGGTGTAATGGAAGTTAGATAATAGAATCCAGCAACAGTGTTGTTGTTTTAATCAATCTAAAAAAGATTGAAAACTTTAAATAGTTTTAAACCTTTAGTTATGTATTTTGAATTGGGTTTATTAAAAATTTGATTTAGAAAAATCAGAGATTTTTGTAAAGCTACCCACCACTTTGCAAACAATTCTTGAACCTATTAATTGAAAATTACACTACTGGTAAGGAAATCAATGATATTTACTCAAAAAAAAAATATTTTCTCAAATTTCATTTAGAAATTCAGATAGTTTCAAGCATTTATACTTGACATAATGCCTATAGTCACTTGACATAATGCCCATAATCAGTTATTTAAAATCTAACAAAAAATAATGCAAATCAGGGAAAAATAATGTCAACCGTTTTTCATAAACACTTTTAAGTTTAGCTTTTTTATTACACATAAGATTTATTTACGCCACACATATTTCAATAATTTTTCATAGGTTATTAGATATCTATAAAATATGTGCACATTGAAAAACATAAGCAAAAGCTTACAAAAACAATTTTCTTACAAGTGCCATTAAATAAATTAAATAATTTGAACAGATTAAAGTGTTAAATACAAATTTAAATAAAATACATAATTTATTAACTTGTTACATCGAAAAGAGGATTGATCAATTAAGATGCATTTGAATAAAAGTAATTGTCATGAATTTAAACACAATTATAAAGCACAAAATTAAAAGCGATCATGATAACTCTCACGTTATGTAAACTCAATAACGATTTTCTTTAAATCAAAAACGTAATGAAGTAAACTAGAATTCTTAAATTAAAGAATAAACTACGTTTGAAATAAATTACAAACTATTTAAAGAATAAAAACTTTTGATTGTATGCAGATTTATTTTTTTATTTATTTTTTAACTGGTCACTTATATACTCTGACACAAAACTACTTTAACAAGTAAAAAACAACAAAAAAAAGCAGTGGTCATGAACATAGACAACAAAACTTGAATGAAATGGTTTGCAGCACTATGGGAACTCTAAAACTTTTAGTATAATAAACTCAATAAAATTAAAAATCATTAAGGTGTTTCCTAATTTATTATATAAATATATTTGAAAATTTTTCTAAAAAAAGAAAGTTTATTTTTGTGTAAATATTAAAGTGTGGAAAACTTGATAAACTACCTAAATTAAAAGCCATAAAAAAGATTACAATACTTATCAAAACAAAAAAACTTATGTCGAAATGTACAAAAAAAATCAGTTGTTTGATTTTTTAACACCATAGTATAAAGAATACACTATTACTTTGTTTTTTGAGTGCAACATTTTAATGCATAAAAACTTTAATTATCTAGTAATTGAATATATTTTTATTATTCTATCACTAAAATAAAATAACTTATTAATGTTAGGGCAAAACTTTGATTTTTAGTTATACCAGAACTTATAATACTTTTTATAAGCCATAAGTATTTAAATTTTACTAGAAAGCAGTGCCGTTTTGAGCACTTTTAGAGCCAAATAAAATTTGTGAGCCACTCTTTTTAAGCGATCCTAGTAAGGAGCTTCTTTTATTTTTTTCTCTTTTTCTTCCGACTAAACTAGAAAACGGATTACTTTTCATTAGTTTAGGTAAAGAGCTAAGGGAGCTGCGACTATTTTCCAAGTTATTGTTGTTATTTTGCTGTCTCATACGAACAGGAAGAGTTTGTTGCTGTTGATTTATAACTTCGCCTTTTAGCAAATAGCTTTCTGGTGGTTGATGATGACCGAATCCGGCAGTCTGTGTTTACAAATGTCCTTTTTTAATAAAAAAACTAAAAAGTTTATTATTAACTGTATAATAAAAATAGGTTAACTGTTTAGCGACAAAAGTTTACCACTAAGGCTTATTGCTCCAGTAAAGTAAATAGATTCAAATTTACTAAGGTGTCTTGAAACTACTTAGCTCGGTTAAGATTAAAATATTAAACAGACCAATTAAAATTCAATAAAAGTGAAAAAAAGTAGAACTAAATATTAAAAGCTACTAAGTATATTCAAATAAAAGATTACACAGGGTCCACCTCGTAACTTAAAATTTGATTAATTACTATATGTTTACTGAACCACCAGAACTAATTTTATTGTAAAAAAAGGGGCTTCCTATGGCCTTAAATGAAGCTATAAATATTTTTACAGGTGATGTAGAGTTAATAGTTCCAAGTGTAGCGATCAACTTCATGGTAAGATTTGATGACGCATCAATAATTTCTTTGACTTTCGAACAACTTTCCCATCGTACATCTTCACCACATATCTCTATTATTACATCATTTTCACAAACTCCTTTTTCCTAGTTAAATATCACTAGTTAATTTAAATGTTATCAATAAAAAACAAAAAATTACTGTAATTAAAGCTAATTTCTGTCACTACAGATCAAACCTTATGATTTTTTTAGTGCGATAAACTAAAAATAGTAATACTAGCGCCTTTTCATATGATTCAAACTAGCTATTACTTTTCTTAGTTTTTAAATTCATGAAAAAAAGAACTTGTTACTAGACAAAAAAGCATTTTAAAACCATTGTAAACTATTGACTGACAAATATTCTACAACAAACTTTATTTTTTAATATATAATGCTTCTTAAAAATCAAGTCAATTTTAAGTTCCCAGCATAAATATATATACGAATAAATGACATTTTGGTAATAATATTTACAGACAATCGATCATTATCCTTTAGTTATAAGAATACAAAACTAAGAGGAATTTGTTATTATTGTTGAGTGGAGAGATATTCTAAATTATTCTAAATAAATATTTTGGATCTAAGCCTATATATTCATGGCACAAAAATCAAACTATTTTCAAAGGTATAGAAAAGAAGAATTGCACTTATGATAGGCTCTCCTTAAGTTTGTATGAGATTTCATTAGTATAAGTCCTTATAAGTAATTAGACAAACATTTATAACAAATACCTTAGCATTCTTTTATACTTTTTTGCAAACAATTAATTCTATGTAACTAGAACTAAAGCTAGTTGTATGGTTTTTTAGCACGTTTAAAGCTTAATAAATTAATTTTTTGTTTAACTTTTATTGCAATACGCCGTTTCACTGCAGAGTAGCTCATCAGACACAAAAAAATCTGTAAAACAAAAATACAGAGCGATGAACTAAATAAAAATAGAAGTAAAAATAAAATAAAATTATGGGTAACCAAGTTTTTTTGTTAATAAAAATAATTAAACATAGGTAATTACAAATATTAGTACTTTATCAAAAGCTTATTTACTAATATTCAAGTATTATATAATAATAAGTACTTTACTGCTCACATTAGACAAGTTTTCAAATGTTGAAATTAGTTTGTATAGAAATGTTATACATGGCTGTTAAGACGATATCGTGGGTTTTCTTTTAATCTTAAATTCTACTTTGGGCATTTAGACTGATCGAAAATAGTTGAAAAATTCAAAAATATTTAAAACACATTTAATCTGTAAATTGCAAGCTAAGATTATTTAAAAAATATTTCTTGCTTTAGTACATTCACAGGTATTACCATAGCAAAAAGCTCGATGCTGAAAATATTATAAAACTCCAGATACTTCAAGTATATCTAAAGCAGTGTTTTGTATATAAAAAGTTAACTGTCAAAGAAAATTAAAACTACAATCAAGTAAAGCAAATTTCTAATTATTAAATAACTATATTTAAGCTGTTCTACTTGTCGACTGAAATAAAAAAAATGTATTTCGAATACAAAGAGACTGATGTAAATTATAATTACAAGTGTTATTTTCGAGTGTATGATAATATAGCATAATGGTTACGAAGTTAAAATATATTACAGATCAACCAATGGCTGCAGAAAATTTCCACAGAGTGAACTCAAGTTTAGTCATAAAGAATGCAGAAAAATTATTCTGACGTTATTAATTTACATTTAGTTGAGAACCTAAAGTGTATGGGTAATCTTTATAATGATTATTTGAATTTAGCGAAAATTGATATAAGAATTTAGCTACTTGTTTTGTAACTCTTTTATTACAAAGTGTAAGCAAACTAGATGTCTAACAAACAACACTTTTTAAAACATTAAACTGTTTTTTAAAGGTTGCGTTAGCGTGAATAGAAGAAAAATTTTGTGTGAATTTTTCTTTCAAGTAAAGTATACTTTATCTTTTTAAAACAGTTATACAGATTAATATATAAACTAACTCTACTGTTTAAAACTGTTTGTATAGTTTTAAATTCAAATAATTTCAGTTAATTCTAGTAATTGAAAAATAAACTTACAATTAGGATAAGTTTTTTCTTACTTCATTTTAATTATTTTTACTGAAATATTTTAGGTTAAAGTTCTATTAATTTCATAAAAATACCAAAAGTAGTTACTAAAGAACCTTCTCGACAGCCATTGAAATACATCTAAAGTTATGTAAGCATATATTTTTAGTTTTTTTAACTTCATTTAAGGTACATTAAAATTTAAATAAAAAAATATTTTACAAATAGTCATAATTAAAAAATATAGTACCTTTAACTTTTCTCCGACGCTATGAAGCCTTACTGGTGCATCGCCTTTTATTTGAAAAGTTAGGTCTATACTTAACTTTTTGAAATCAAAGTATCTATGTGCTCCAAGCTTCATTTTAGATGAAAATATCCCGATAGGTCCCTAGAAGAATAAACTTTATTATCTTTCAATCAAAACAATGATTCCAGTAAAAAAGGATATTCAAAAACTCTAATGAGTATTTATAAACTCAATTTAAATAAAAAACTTAAATAGCAGCTTCAATTTTTTTATAATTTTTTCTCACCATTTTCTTGAAAATATCTTTTACAGGAGCACTTGTAAAATCAGGACTAACACATTCACTGTCAACTTCCGTCTTTGCTGCACAAACAATTTTTTTTTTAACAGAATCAAACTAAAATCTCTTTTCTCGAGCCAAAAAAGATTTAATTTAGATAGTATAAATATCAGTAAAATTCATCAACTTTCCACTAAAAACAATAGAGAAAAATAAATAAATAAACTTTTTAAAAGAGTTATCTCATGTAAATTAAGTACTGATTTGTTCATTTTTCTATTTGTAATATTAATTATTCTTATTTCCCTATGCCTCTCCCCTAACAGACTATTGATTAACTTTTATTAATTTTGTACAAATGTGGTTTTATGTACTAAGTTTTCGCATTTTATATCAAGCAAATAAGTTTAAACTTAATTAATAGTTCTTTATAATTTAACCTTTGTTTAATATTTTGTTTGTGTTATTTTTTGTTGAATATAAATGAATTCTATTTTATCTTTATTTTTCTTCTTATGTGTCCTTTTGAAGTGGCTCAGATTTTGATGCCTGAGTCCAACATTGCACAATAAACAATAATAGTAATAATAAAAACTATTGAGGTAACCTTGAATCGATGGCGCTTCTGAGAGCTCAAAAAAGTCGTACTCATCTTTGTATTCATCTAATTTATTTTTGCATCTTTTATAAGAATGTTGCAGATACTGCTTTAAAACGTCTGTTGTTGACTCTTTATTTGAATCGTAGAGGTTGTACGTGTTTAATGAAATTTCATGCAACTTTGCTGCTTCTTTGAGGTGAGCTTTTCCTTAAATAAATAAAAAATTATATCAAGAGTAAACTCATAAATATAGTAATTTTAGTACTTATAAACTAGAGATTTATTTAGTAAAACATTTTATTATTAAAATGAATCAAAACAGTGCAAACTACTTACAAAATATGTTTTGGTGACAAGCAAATAAGACAAACCTAATCTTTTTTTGTCTTCATTTTTTGTTATTTTCTTTTGTTTTTTTAAATGTGCGGGAGCTGATACGTACAAAGCAGATAATAAGTTGCTTATTTCTTGAACTTCAATCTCATCTTTAAAATCATTAGTTGAAATATTATAATATATGAAAATATGTTGAATTTAGTAAATAAGTCTGTTATTTGATTCTATTTTAATAGTTTAAAAGCAATAATGTTTTTGGCTGTCGTCAGTATTGCTGATATTTTTGACCATCATACAACTATCGTAGACTGCACCGCGATGACCTGCAACTGACTACAACTATGCTATGGTTTTTGTTAGAATCCATCAGGTAGACATAGTCTAATCGAAAATCTTTAGATACTTTAATAAAATAAAAATCATTTTTAATGACAAAGGTAGTATAAGTTTAATAACATTTTTCAACCTAAATAGTAAATCTAAACTTTGAAAAAGTTTTAAATCATTGAATACATTATCAATATACTTTAACACTAATCTTTCTACATGTTATTACAATAACTACAATTTCTATGTCTTAAAGATCATTACTTAAATATAAGTTATCATTGTTGATAAAACGCTAAAAGTTAGTTTAACACTAATTAGTTTATATACACTATATGTGTTAACAGAAAATTTTTAGCTAACACATTTTTAAAAGCTTATACACACAAAAGCGTTAGATATTTGAATTTTAAGTTACTTAAATATGTTTAGGTTTTTAAGTAGTTAACAAAAGTTAAGCAATTCCGAAATAAAGCTTTAAGAAGTATCATAAATGCTACAAACCATTTGTAACAAAGTTTAATACTATAGTTTCAACTTTAAAAACTTATTGCTTATACAGTATAAGTATTAGATAACATACCAAACAGTTTTTATTCCAAAACAACAAGAAATGTATTTAAATCAAGTTATTTGAAAAAAATTAACCAAAAACTATGTAAATCAAAATATAAACACTTATATTCAACAAGTGTGTTGTTATTAATTTAATGAAAACTTAACTGACCGGACTGTTTAAGAAGACCCATAGCTGTGTAATAATGTGCAACTGCATCGTAATATATGCTTTTAACTTCACAAATAACACTCCACATGTCAGGTAAAAACGATGATAATTCACTTTGCATATCCATTAATGTATATTTATACTTTACCGAAACCTAAACAACAAAACACTTTTTAAATAAATTACGAATAATACCAAAAAATAATATTCTATTTATTTTGATATATACTGTAAAATGGTAGAAAATGTTGTACAATTTCTTAATTCTAGAATTAAATAAATATTTTTTGTTCAAATACATAACAATGATGTTCATAATAGATTACGATGTATATTAAAAAACAGCCAAAAACTTTGTTTAAGAATTAACACCAACTTTTTTTGCTTCACCAGCTAGGTGTATGCATTTTCTCAGCTCTACTTCAAATCCACCAAAAACTTTTAATTCATAAACACACTCTTGCGCTTGTGCTAGCATCAACTTAGTGATACACGATAAAAAATTGTGGGTGAGATCATGAGTTGGCGCATTGCTGAAGTTAAATCTCAGATAGTTGAAAGCTCCTTCAAAGTATAAAACGTACTTGATAAATAAATGCTTTCGGAAGTAGATCTAACTGAACTTTTTTATTGAGCATACCAACAATTTAAAAAAATCAAATATGAAAGTATAATTAGTGAAATTTTACAACATTACATTGTATTAAAAACAAATTTTAATGGACTAAAAAAAAATCAAATAAACATTCTTTTATAACTACTTTTGGTACAAACTATAAGAGTCATTAACTACATAATTATACTTTGGCTATAGATCTCTTATCAAAGGATAGTTGACCATTAATCTCGTTTGACGAAGTTACTGCACGGACGGCAATAAAAATTCGTATACTCGCTAGTGATGACCTTAGTAGGTGCACAATTCAGTTTCAAGGGGATCCGTTGAGTAATTATGACGTCACAGCGAAATAATGTTTTTAGCAGAATTAGTCTCGTTTGACGAAGTTACTGTACGTACAGAAATAAAAATTTGTATACTCCCTAGTAATGACCTTAGTAGGTGTACAATTTAAATTCAAAGCGATCCGTTAAGTAATTATGACGTCACAGCGAAATAACGTTTTTAACAGATTAGTCTTGTTTGACGAAGTTACTGCACGGACGGCAACGAAAGTTCGTATACTCGCTAATGATGACCTTAGTAAGTGCAATATAAAGTTTGAAGGTAATCCGTTGAGTAATTATGACGTCACAGCAAAATAACGTTTTTAGCAGAATTAATCTCGTTTAACGAAGATACTGTACGTACGTAAGTCTGCTTTTAATAAAACTATTACTTATAAAAATTTTGTTTTAATTTTCGGAATTGACGATAGTATAACATAAAAAACTGATAATTCAAAATTTAAAAAGTATTAATACTATAACTGCTATTTTGTTTACTTTACAGCGTTAATTAATACTTTTATTATCGTTGGTACTATCATTAGTGAATAGAATTAATGATATAAATTTTACCATATTACTGTAATTATTATTGTTATTTTATTACTATTTTTATATTATTATTTGTATTATAATTTTAATACATAAATAACTACAATAATATAAGAAAAATTTATATTAATTTACCTTTATAAAATTTTTCTTATGTTGGATACACAATTTTAGTAATCGACACGTCAATTAAATTTTTTACATTTATTATTGTGACAAAAGTTTGTTTTAAATTGTTTGTTAAAGTTATTATAATCTTCAGATATTAATAAAATCAGTTATTTTTATTCTTGTTATTGTTATTACCAACATCAGTATTGTAGTTTTTATTTTTGTTATCATTTTTCTATCTTGATTGTTTATTCTACAACTGTAGTTTATATTATAATTATTATTGTTAACATTATTATTGTTATAATTATTATTATCACATTATTATTATTATTATCATATTATTATTATTGTTATAATTTTTATTATTATTATTTTCATAATATAATAACAATAATTATTATTATTATACTATTGTAATGCAATCATAAAAACAACGTTTTAACGTTTCATAGTTTGTCCCTGGTATTGTTTTACTCCGTGGTTTTAAACTGTTTTTAAAATGTTTTATAGTGTTTCTAAGTCTTTAAAATCTAATGTTTACAAGCCAAACATGTAAACATTATTATGGATGAATTATGATACTAAATGGCTAGAAGTTGATTTCTTGGAAGACTTAAAAGAAAGAATCAACTATTTCAAGGTCTGAAGAAAACCAATCAAATGAACTAGAAAAGAATGTTTTAATATGTAAAGAGCAGTTGAAAAATTCTACCCAAATCCTACTCTGCTAAAAATAAGATGGATGGAAGTATTGTTATGTTTTATTAAGAGTAACTAAAAAATTTTTAATAATTAGTACTTTTTTATTTTACTTTGATAGTTAGATTAATTTTTTTTGTAATGCAGTGTGTGTAGACTTATTTAAATATTTGAATGTATTAATGTTGTAATACTCAATATTTTTGTTTTTAATAAAATTTTAATATTGCTTTGAATGTTGTTTATAAAACTAAAATTTATGTTATTAAAAATCTGTATTTTTTAAGTTTAAAGGTCACATTTACATTAAATAATACACTATTTAATTAGAAAGTTAAGAGAAAATATGTGTTAAAATTACTTAAAAAAAGTAACTTTTAGTAATCTCTTTCGTTTTGACAAACTTTTTTTTATTCTCTCGTTTTTTTTGTGTGAATTTCCACTAATATTTTGTTGCAAAAAATTGTACAAAAAAGTTGTGTCAAATAATACTGTTGCTACGCAACACGTATTATTCAGAACTATCCTTTATTTATCCTTTAACTATCCCTTGATAAGATGTGCATTACTTTGGCTGATGTACACATAATAATTAGAAAAGTACAGTATGTTTGCTGAATTGGTTAAGCAGCTAAGATATCAACTTCATTTCAAAACATTATTATAGTTATCAATCAAGAAATCAAAAGAAATCAACAGGTCTTTAAGATATCTACTAGTGTGTGCTGCCAAAGAGACCGTGTCAAATAAGCACGGCCTCCCTTTTGAATGAGTCGCCTATTTTTCACGGAGCATCACTTTTGTACGGCGTTAATTTTGCACGGATGACTTTTTGTGAAACTAATACAAAACTAAGTTAAGATAAAAATCAAATTAGAAATTATACTAAAAATTGGATATTGACAGTAAAGAATTGTTTATAAGTGACAACAGTGAAAAAGTGACGCCATTTAAAAGTAATAATCCGTGCAAAAATTACTATCCGTGCATTTTTGACACTAACTGTTTCTAAGATATGTTTTGTGAAGTATTATCTTAAAAAACGTTCAGAATAAAAAAAAATCATATTCAAGAATAAAGCAAGCATTCATTTAAACCAAGTACAAAAATTTCATACATTAAAAAAGCTGTTTATGGTTTACATCAAAAACCAAAATAAATTAAAAAAGAAACAATTAAACGTCAAAAAAAATTGTTGAAATATATTGATTTGAATTTTAAATAAAATTTGTATGGCGTAATTTAAAAAAAAAAGTAAGAATCTTAAATGTAATGTAACCTAAGTTTTAAAAGTTAACATTTTATGTGAAATGATATTTTTAAACATTACATTAAAAATGCAGCTGACATAAAATTATTTCAAGATTAAACTTATTTTTAAAACGATAACTTTTATGTTTATGTTGACATCTTTTTTTAATGTGTTTGATATTTTTCTAGTTGAAAAATATACTTTTTATGAGAAAACGTTTAAAGTTATTGATAAAGAAGTTCTTTTAATTTAAAAAATAAAAAACCTTTATAATATTAAAATTATATAAAAGAAAGTAAATTTTGTAAAATGTTTTGATGATAAAAAAAAGATTATAATAGAAATTAAAATTAAACTTGTGTTTTAAATTTGCTTAAAGTTGAGCGTAAAACTAATACCAAACGTATAGGTTAGTCTTATACATTGATCACATAAAATCAGGGATGATAGAAAAAATTAAATAAGTGTCTAATCCATGTTTACAAATAAAAAAATACCTATAATAATTAACTTTGATTAAAAATAAATTTTGTAGGTGTAAGAAAAAAAAAACTTAAACAAAGGTGTAGTGTTTTAAATGATAATAAGCTAAAATTTTATGCACGGCATAATGGAGGTCTAAATTAAAAAAAAATATTTGCTGTAATCAGAAATCTCAATTTCATACAGTAAACTTTAAAGTATAGTCGGTTTGGTAAAAAATTCAACATAAATCTTACAAAGAAAAATATTTCAATTGCTAATTTTCTAGAAAACTTTAAAGTTTAACTAAAACCCTTTTTTTGTTTCTTTAGGAATTAACCTTAATTTTTTAGGAAAAATTCCCAGCTTTAAACGAATTGGTTGTTTTAACGATTAAATAAACATTCAAAATTAGACATTTTATGACCAAAATATAATAAATATATTAATTATTTTATTATATAAACTCCCTAAAATCAACTGTTGATTATAATACTAAAACTTTTGAGAACGATTGCTTAAAAAATACAGAAGATAAATGTTTTATGAAGGAATCTTTTAGTGCTTTTTTAATTTGGTCCTTTGACAGGAACATATTGAACTCTGAGACTTTGTACTCTCATATCTCAAAAACTAATTAGAGTTTCAATTAACGGTAAAAACTAACCGCTAGCTAAGCTTAAAATATTCAAAATGATAAAAAAAAGATCTATAGTAAAAAATATCTAACTCCCTATAGCCTTAACATCTTTTTATCAAAAAAATAAAACGACGTATTAAGTTAGCCATCGTTACTTTAAAAATAAATAATTTCTCAGAGTCAACTTATAAACTTAAATACTTAGAAATCTTCTAATAGCCTTAAATAAACTAAAACTAAAAATAAAAGTCAAACTATAGTAAATTAAAAAATACAAAATTAAACATAAAAAGCAACATATAAAATTAACACAAAATAAAAACTAAGTTCTTACTTGAAATTGTAACAACTTATGAATAGGCCGACCACAAACTAAAATTATCAAAAATATTGAAGAGTTTTTAAACAATTAGCGTAACACAAAGCATATTTTTATCAAATCTTTATACAAAATATTTTGCTTAAACACTTAAGTTTTAGCAAAATTATTACTTAAAGTATTTTTTAGTACAAAATAAGAAAATTTAAGAAAAACACACCTGCCGAACGTTGTAAGTAGACAATAGCAGCTTGAATTTTGGATTTATTCGACCTATCACACTTACAAGCTAACTGAGAATAAAGCGAACCAACATTGAACAACACACAAGCTTTTTCGAGCGAAAAAGATTTTTGAACAGAAGGTATTCCAGTGAGTGAATCATACCTTTTTATTTTAATCTTATAGAAATTTTCAAATGTTAAAGTATTTTATATAAGTCTAAAGTTAGTTTCTTGTTTCTTTATACAACTAGGTACAACAAATTTCAAGCAAAATAAATGTTCTAATATAAAATTAATTTTAGTAAGAGTGGAAAGTCTAACATTAAAAAAATTAATCTTTTAGTTAATATATTATAAAACAAATATCTATTTACAATAATTGTATTGTAAACTAGTAAATAAAAACAATTTAAAACTTTTGATATTATATAAATACATTATATATATGTTTCTAAATATGACAGCATTACACAATAGTTCTAGTTAAAGTTTAAAATTATTGATACACTTAAAAAACTTCAGATAAAGTAGTGTTCCTAATTTGTAATAAATACTTTAAAATTCCAAATAAAAAGCAAAGGAGTTTAAACAAACAACAGTTTGCTTTAGATTTAATTTAGGTGATTTAATTTTAAACGTTAAAAGGCAACACAACCTGAAAGAACTAAATAGAATCATATACTAAAAACTACTAATTATTTCGCTACAAGAAATGCACATTATGCAGCTGACTAAATTTTAAACATTAAGTAAAAAAATTAAATGCTCACAACATTATAACTAATTTAATAACAGAATATGTTAAGAAATTTCATAATTTTAGAATACAAGTGCAAAATTTTCTTTGATGAGTAAAAACTTGAAATTTAATCTATTTGTAAAATATAAATAATGTTTCAACAAAACAATACTTCTTTGTAAAAATTAGTATTCTTTTAAAAATATATATTTTCATAAAACTACATTACTGCAATACTTAAGATACTTTTAAGTAAAAGCTATGTAAACTGGGCGAAAACGTTTAAATAAAATGTATATATTTTTAAGTATAGAAATCATATTAAAAAATATACATTCAATAGTTTTAGAGAATAAAACTTTTGGTTCAAGTATAATGCGTTGGACTGTTTAAAAAACCAAGTTAAAAAAAATTGATATTTTTAGGTTTCAATTGCTCAAAATCTAAACGAAACATGTCAATCGGATCGAATTCGTAGTATAGTCGTTTGACTGAAAAAATAATTTCACTTATCAAATGTCTAAAACACCTTAGTATACAAAAAGTTGAGCATATAACCAATACAATCACTACAGTAAATTGCTTGCTTTAAAATTTACGGTTGTTGTTATTATGGTCTACAGATTTACCGTAAATAAAATAAAATAATATATAAAAAATTATGCTTTACTTACTTATTATGATGTGCTTGTAAATATTTACTACTTTCATTTAATTACATTTGATTATTTAAAACTTTGAAAGATTGTTTTTACGGAACATTACAATGCTCTAGTTTATGCGCGGATAAAATGTTTTCAATAACTGTTAAGCCTGTAGGCGGTTTTAGTATCATTTTCTTATTAGGTTCGCGTAATTAGAAGTTCAATACAGAAAAGGCTTTTAAGTATATAAGTTTAAACCCGTAATCAAAAAAAAAAAATTGTGTTGATTTCCTAAATAATTATAAATTTAAATGTTTATCTTTTAAGGGGATATTTCAATATTTTTATTGTGCATTTAATGCTATAATAACACAAAAAACACTTCTGGTTTAAACTTTGAACAACTACATTACACAGGTACGTACACTCCCATAAGTCTTACAAAGATATATAATTCAAAAAATAAAAATAGCAATAGAAAAACTTTCAATTAAATATTTTTCAACTACCAATGAAAATAAAGAACACGCGGAAAGAACTTTGTTGAAAAGTGAAATCTGCTTTCTATAAAATACAGTTGATTGTAATATTTCAGCAACGCTAAAATTCCTTCTTCATTTCTAAATGGATTTTTAATAGAATTTCTTAAATCTTGCAAATCTAAAATTTCGTCTGTATAATTATCAGTATTTTCACCATAATGAACGGATATTCTTTCCTGTTAACTTATTATTATAAAAAACAAAACAAAATAAGTAAAATTGATTCATATAAATATTATGTTGAAAAATATTAAAACTAAATAAAACTATATGTAAACTAAATGAAGTTTACTGATAATAAATTTATAAGCTTATGAATAATTATTTAACAAGTAAAATTTTTTGTCAAAGTATATACACACGATTTAACTATTCTATCTTTTACCAGGTTTTGGTAAATAAAATTTGAGGTTTTACTGTAAACAATTTTGTTGGAATTTTCTTTGATATGAAAAAAAAACTATAATTTAGAAAAAAATTAATAAAATTTTTAAACAAAAGGTTGAAACTAATTACTTTGAATTTATATTATACCTCTAAAAACGGAATCCAATTAACTTCAGTAGTCTCTTTTAATCCAAGTGGAATCAACGGAATGTTTACTACTTTCCCACTGTAAATTAGTAATTATTTTACAAAAACCATAAAAACAAATTTCAATTAAACTGTTTAAATATTTTCTTTCAATTAAAACAAATTAATGTGAAATGAACTTGAATACAAGTCCCTACTAAACTAGTTTTCTACAAATTAGTAAAAAGTTTAAAAGCGCATATTAAGATTAAAAATTTGCTAGCTAAAAATATACATGCAACGTTGTAAATAAAAAAATTAAATGTTTATCTTTAACAGTGTTTCAGTAGTATGATAAAGTATTAGGTATTAATTTCTAAAATCGTAGGGAAGATAGATTTCAAGTGACTTTTATATATTCATCGTTTTAGCTTTCCCCTCCCATAATTTACCTATTGTACACTATAACTCTAATTCGATGAATCTGAAGAGTATGTTTAAACATTAAAATGATGTAAAAACAATTTATAGCTTAGTTAAAACTCTACAAATTAAGATCAAACTAAAAAAAAGTTATTTATCTCTTTTCCTATGACCTTTAATAACTAAATTATAATCATGACAAGAGACTAGTTTCTGAGTTTAAAAACAAAATAAGCGATCAAAATATTTGGTGCTAGTACCTGGTGTACGAAAAAAAACTTCGGTCATTGAGTATACCACTTGGATATAATTAAACTTCATTGTCCACAAGTATTGTGTAATTTTGTATTTTATATTATTTTTAATTAAATCAGTTTTAAATTCTTGCAACTTAATGCTAGCAATTTCAATTTTTTAAATACTCCAATATGATGTAGTATATCTAGTCTTTAAGTTACATGATATTTAACTTTAATTTGTAAAATTTACCAAAATAAATAAAAAAAATTAAATATGTATATTTAAATATGCAAAAATATCTATATTATATGCAGTGTTTTACTTCACTTTTAATTAAATAAAGTTTAATATTAATCCTTTTTTTAATAACTTTTGAGTAAGTATACATATTTACTAAAATACAACTAATTTAAGTAACCATAAAAATTCTATCAAACTACAAAGAAAATAAAATTATATAAATACTTAAAAACATTACTATGATTATATATTTTTGATAAAAATTCTTCTACCGTAAAATATTTTTCTTGAAGGAAATATTAAATTAAACATACTTTTTTAACACAAAGAAAAGAAAGTTTAACTAAACGAAACAAGTTTAAAACTTTACTTTTTCAGAATTACTTCAAGTAAGTTTACACCGAACACTTATCTTAATAAAAATTTCATTTAGGTTTAATTAAAAGAAAATCCGTTTAAAAAATAGAAAGTATAACTGTTTAGTATTTTATTTCAGAATCTAATTTTGCTGAGGTAAAAGAATTGTTTCAATAAAATCGGTAGGTTTTCTAGTTTTAGTGACATAAATATTTTCATAAAATGCTAAAATTATTCAACTTTTTTATAGTGACGCTATCAAAAAACTTTGGAAAAATTTTCATCCTTTAAATCAAAACAAAGTGGTTGCTACAATAACAAACACAAAATGCTATTTTAAAACTGTTTTCCTAACCTAAGCAAATTATTGAAATATTTAAAAAGTTCTATTTTTTAATTAATTGAGCAAAAAGAAATAAATATAATTGTTAAACAATTATTTTTTTTTATAAAGTAGGACTATTCATATAAAAATATGTGAAAAGTAAAGAATAATTTATATGCAAGCATTTCATTTATTCTTGCAAATCTAAGCATAAACAAAATTAATCTTATTCTGATTTAAATTACTAAATAATAATGAAGTTGTGTTTACAAATTTAAAGTTTAAAACAGTTAAATTGTGTTACAACTTTGTTATAATTTTTATTATACTAATGTATTTTTGTCAAGCAGGTTCTTTTTTTTAAATAAATTGGTCGAAAAAGCAAAGAGCTATGTTGGATAGTTTATTTTAATTTATTTAAACCTAATAAGTTGTTGTTTTTTTTTTTTTTGATATTCTGAAATTAACTAGCTTTACAAGTTTCTAACTTTAATACTATTGAATTGAATTAACAAAGTTTTTTTTTCTAACTTCAATTTTAGCATTTTTTGTGTTTAATAATAAATTTATTATCAAAATTATACAAAACAATAAAATATATTTGTTAAAAAATTTCAAAAAAAAATTTTTTTAATAGATTATGAAAAAAAATCTTAATTATGTAATAGATTTTTTGTGTCAAATCAAAATTTTACTACTGAAAATGTTAAAATTATTAAAAATTTCAGGTTTTTCCAGGTTTTTTGATATAAATTCCGGGTTTTTTTCAAAATTTCTCAAATTCCAGGTTATTTTAACCTAAATTGTCAAATTCAAGGTTTTTACAGGTTTTCAGGTAAAGTGGCAACCATGAAAAAAGCTAAAAATATAAACTGTTAGTCAATCTTTAAGATTACAAAAACTTTCATTAATTTTGAGTAATATTAATTTCTGTAAACAGTTTCTGATTTAAAAAATGAATTAAAAAAATTCACTTTCAATTTACTCAAAAGTCTTTCAAATCACCAAAAATATATTTTTTTCTTATTTTTTCAAGCTATTGACTTCAAATTTTCATGAAATGTTCCTTACATAATGAGAAAAATTTAAACTGTAAATATTTGATAAATTAAAAACATGAAAATTTTATATGAAAAAAAATAAAAATTTAAATTCACTTATTTTCTTCTTTATTAATGAAAAACTTTTAGACAAAAGGACGACTTAAAATCTAATACATATATTAACTAACGTTAGTATATTGTTAAAAACAAATTAAAATAAACAAGTTTTAAAAGTTATCACAGTAATAAAAAAGTTTAAATAAAGTGATTTTGAATCAAATTTAAATCCATAAAAAATTAAGTCCATGTTTGGTCTTTTTATGAATATTTTGTTAAACTGTTAAACTGTTTCACAAAAATTATAATGAAGAAAAGTTAGTACAAGTTGGCATGTATAAGTTTAAATAATGTTGTTATGCATTAAGCACAATTTTTTTTTCTTTTGTATATTATTACAAAGGTAACCCATAAAATTTAAGGCTTTAGAGCATTTTTAAAAACAGAGAACCCATAAATTTACTAAGTCATTTTATGGGTTTTCTTGTTGTTGCAGCAAAAATTTTGCAAAAATTGCTAAACTTTTTTTAAGGTGACATCAGCAATATACTTGAAAAGTTTTTTAGTTCTTTTACTAGTAAACAGCGGTTGCTACAATAACAAAACTAAATTTTTAAATGTTACAACTATTTTCCTAGTCTTAGCAAGTTATCAAAATGTTTTAAATTTATATTTATATGAAAAGCAAGTTAAACTTTACATCAATTATAACAAAAAAATTAGTAAGCATATATATGTTTTAATTAACATATTTTGCTTCAAACACAGAAATAAATGTTCAATTATTTTTCTGCTGTAGGTATTATAAAGGAAACCCATTAAGTTTAAAGCTATATAAACACTTACTAACAAGAGGGATACCATCAATTTACTAATTTAAGAAATTATATAAAATTAAAGTTTTTGGAAAATTATCTTCATGTTTTAAAAATTTCTTTCAGGTTTTTGATGTACTTGTTTTTAGGTTTATTTTTAGATTTTGTTTTTAAATTTATATTTATAATGTTTTAAATTTATATTTATATGAAAAGCAAGTAAACTTTACATCAATTATAAACAAAAAAATTAGTAAGCATATATATGTTTTAATTAACATATTTTGCTTCAAACACAGAAATAAATGTTCAATTATTTTTTTGCTGTATGGTATTATAAAGGAAACCCATTAAGTTTGAAGCTATATAACACTTGCTAAAAAGAGGGATACCATCAATTTACTAATTTAAGAAATTATATAAAAAAAGTTTTTGGAAAATTATCTTCATGTTTTGAAAATTTCTTTCAGGTTTTTGATGTACTTGTTTTTAGGTTTATTTTTAGATTAAATAAGTTTAAGTTAAAAAACTGTGTTAAATAGTATAACAACATTGAAAAGATACTGTAAAGCTATTTAAAATATTTTTTTTAATTTAAAAAAAAAACTGACGATGACAATATAATTTTATAAATATGATAGATTTTTTGTGTCATATCACTACTAAAAATGTAAAAAATGTTCAAAATTCCAGGTTTTTCAGTGATTTTTGTTCAAAATCCCAGGTTTCTCCAGGTTTTTTAAGTCTAAATTATCAAACTCCAGGTTTTTCAGGATTCGAGGTTAGTGGCCAACCTGAAAAAAGCTGCAAAAATGACAACGAAAATAAAATAGCTTTACAAATTTATCTATAAAAAACTTTACCAAAACAAGTATACAAAAAAATACAAAAAAATACATCAAGTGAAATTAAATTGATTAAGATTATAAAAAGGAAACACATAAAAGAAAACTTATAAAAAGACCAACCCCAATAAAACATGCGATTTAGTCTTTAAATTATAATAGTGGTAATATCTTTATATTTAGTACGTTTGTATTTAACAGAGATTGAACTTTTATTTTAAATATTATTTTTTTTTACTTTAAAATATAATAGTGGTAATGTCTTTATATTTAGTACGTTTGTGTTTTACAAAGATTGAACTTTAATTTTACACAACCGCTGAAAATTAGAAATTTGTTTAAATCTTTTGGGACATTAAACATTTTTGAATAGTATAAAGAAATTAATAAAAAGTGTCTTATTGTGTTCAATATGTACTAACTCTCTGATATGGATATTATTTGACTAGCCTTGCTGTAAAAACTATTAACATTTTCTCTTTTAAAGAACTGTAGTAGGACCAAATTAAAATATAAACACGTTAAAAACTACCTTTTACTTTGGTATGGCTCTACTTTTGAATTTATCAAGCTGAGCTCTTCTTTTAAAAGTTGTAAATTTTGAGTTTAGATAACTTAGTTCTAAAGCAACGGATTCTTTTACCTTCATATTTGTAGAAGCAACTAAAGGATTATTGACTATTAAAAGGTAGCTTACCACATAATAAGTAAACTACTAAAATAAAAAAGAAAATAACTAAATAAGATGAAAGTACATTCAATCTTAAACAAACTAATACATCATAAAATTTATAATTATTTTGATTTACTTTTAAAACTAGAAACTAGAAAAAACTTTAATACTCTAGTTTGAAAGTACTTTTTTTTCTAATTAAAATATTAAATAACTTGAATATTTAAGATTTAAAACTTGTTATCTGAATAAAACTTTAAAATTTTGTTTAAAGCCGATACATGTTAAAAAAAAATCAATTCATATTAATCGGAACTATATAACTTTAAAATTATAATATTATAATAATTACTATTATTATTTTTTCAGGTGTCTAAGATTAATGTACACTATTTGTTCAGACAGTGAATTTATATTTTTTAGTAGAGGACAAATTGTTAAAATTTTAACAATGCTATTTCACTGTTCTAATTTTTGAACAAAAACACGCTTTTTGTTGCACATACTTTCCAGGTAATTGTTTTTAATTTCTTCCAGGTTTTTAAAAAACAAGTTTATGGTCCATTTATAGTTTAAATTTAAACTTAAGGTAAAAAAAACTGTCTTAAAAACAGTTTAAAAATATTGAAAAGATATTGTAAAACTACTTCAATTGTGATTTTAATATAAAAAAATTAATGATACAAAAAAAAAAACTTTTTTTATGATAGACTTTTTGGTATCTTATTGAATTTTTATTAGTTTACATGTAGTAGTAATTTAAAAATTTAGTTTAAATAGTAATTTTGTTAGAAATTCCAGTTTTTTTTCAAACTTTCTCAAATTCAAGGGGTTTCCTGGTTTATTCTTGCCTAAAATATCAAATTCAAAGTTTTTCAAAGATTCCAGGTTTTTTGGTAACTCTGACTTCAGTTTATTACAAGACATTATTAAGTAATAATGGCTTATACAAATAGAATGACGCTTATTTAATTGACAAAGTTTGTATTATAATAAGTTAATTGGCAAAATATGTGTAATAAAAAAGTGTTTTTGTTCAAAAATTAAAGACAGTGAAATTACAGTGTAATAAATTTAATAAATTTTCATCTGCTTACAATAATAATATACAATGTACATTTACAAAAACTTTGAAATTAATTAAAACTACTTTTTCAGGTTAATATATTAGGGTTTAAACTTAAAGAATTTATTTACAAAAAATTTTATGCACTGACTTTAATAAGTTTTCTGCCCCTGCTCTAAGCCTTAATTGTTTTGTCATCTTTTTATTGATCACAAATCGTTCTGACTGTATTTTACTTCTAATAGTAACCATTCTTGAATCACTTCCCTGTAAAATAAACAAAATAATTAAATGATGCATAACTAAACCATTTTACAAAATTAAACAGACAAAAGAAAAATAAATCAATTTTTGATCTACAAAAATTATAAAATATGTTTCCTACAAGTTGTTTAAAAATTTATTGAAGATTATTTGGAGAAAGTTTTAAAATGATTGCTCAAAAATGAATGAGAAGTTAAATTTATAGTGAAACACTATTTTTCCTTTTTAGGTTGTGCTTACAATAAAGAACCTATAGAACTGTCTATCTTTGATTGCTTATATATCAAAAGCTAATTTTAATTTAAACAAGCAGTAAAGAATAACTGGTAGCTTAACTAATTATGTAAAGAATAAGACTAAATTTCAAAAAAAAAGGGTTTTCCCCTATGCCCTTAAAGCCATAAGGGTCCCACACTTTTTTTACAAAAATTAACATAGAACCTAGTATAAAAGCTAAGTGTATAAACTAAAAGATACTTTTCATTAACTAAAAAAATTAGAGGCAATTTAAAGGATTTTTGATTAGTTCATGTTTTGATGTCAATAAAAAACTATTTTGACACAAGCACGAATAACTTTAGCAGAGAAATCTCGAGCAGGAGAAACTTGAACAAGGCCAGAATAAATATATATTGTTTATTGAACGACAAAAAAATAGCTCAAAAGGTTTGGTCCAAGGACATTTCATACACCAGAACAGTTTAACGTCATACCCAGGACAAACAATTTTAGTTTTAGTTAAAAAAAAAAGTCGGTTTAAATATTTAAGAAAACATATTTTTTTACATTAAACTTTTTTATAACTACTTTGATTCTTTAAGTAAATATTTTTTTTTTACACAGACTAATATATGCAGTTGCAATGTAAAAAGGTCTTAAATTAATCTAAAATAAAAGTATTAAGTTTTGGGACTTTTTTCTTCTCTGCAGCTCCTAAACAAAAAATACCACGTGATGCCACTGGTGTGCAGCAACATAAACTGCCTTGTATACAGTTATTTCTCATCAATCAAAATTCCTTTTGTTTTAAAATTTAACTCAACTGCATACTTTATATAAAACACAATAGCACTAGAGAAAGTATTAAACTGCCCTATACACCCTATTGCTTTATCCAATTTTTTTTTTGTTTTTGCAGATTTGTAAGTTTAAGCTAGCTACTTTTTGCAACAGAGTATTCTTCCTTCGACACTACAGGCACACAATAAACAAACGGTCACTATAGTTGTATACTGATCTTAAGTAAAATAAATCAGGCAATGTACATAAGTATGGAAATAGTACTTTTAGTCTATCTAATTTAAAAGCTATATAAGCTTACTAAGTAAGTTGTTTTTAACCTAACTATTTTCAAGTAAGCTCTTATTTACTAACTCTAATAAAGGTGCTTTGTGGATATTCATCATTATTGTTACTCTTTAGTTTAGGAATGTGGTTTTGACTCATTTATTATTTATATTAGTATACTGTTAATTTTACTACTTAAAACTGTTGATATTTAACAAAATTGAAAACTTATTTTTAGCATATTAGGTTTTTAATTTAATTGCACACAATAAATAAGTAATATATTACTTCCAGTACCTTATGTATAAATACTTTTTAATGCAGTTTTATAGTTTTTTAACTATCAAAACTTTAAACAAAAAAATTTCTAAAATTTTTAATTTATGTAAAAAACCCATATTAGAAAAAAACTATTTAAAACAAAAGATTATAAACTAAAGTCAAATAAACTAAACATCAGTCATTTGATTTTAAAAAAGGGGTTGTACATCTTGTATTTAAAGTTAAGATTGAATATTTTTTATTTTTATTTAAATCACCTGACTTTTAATATACTTTATCTGAAAATATTAAATAGCACAGTGGGCTGGCAAGAAACAAACTCATACTGATCAAAAACAAACTCATACAAGGAGTCAATTGTTAAAAATAATAATAAGAAAAGTTTTTGTTTTGTCAAGTTGTTATTTGATCAAACATACAAAATTATAAATTTAAAAAAAAAGAATATTTAAAATAAAACAAGACAGATTTCATAAAAGTCATGTGTGTCTAGAATTTTCGAACTGTACTTGGTGTAACTTTAATTAAAGTGTTTAACATATTTTAAAAGTATTTTTTGATAGTAAAGAAACATCAGTACAGTGCTTCCTCTTATTATCCGGCCATGTTGGGAAAGCTTTTATTGTTAATAGTCTTTGGCAGTATAAAAACAAAATTTTGTTTCTTAATAATCTTAATATTATGCAATGCATATAAATTGTACACTGTTAATAAAAACATTATCTGATAATTTAAATAATAAATAATGAACTTTACACGACTAACAGCAACAGAGATAACCTTTGACCGGTTTTATCTTTATTAGGACTTTTCAGGCAGGCATAGGTTGTCTCTGTTGCTGTTACTTGTATTTTGCATACCTATTTAATAATCAACCTATATTTTTAAGTGAATAAACCATGTTGGTGAGTTATGATCAAAACACAAAAAACAAAAAAAAAACAGTACAAACAAGAAAACAATTTACTTCAATCTGTCCTTTTGCCAGTCAGTAATTACAAATATTGGAAAAACTTTATCACAGATATTAGACAAACACTTCAAACAAGATCAAAAAATAAATAAAATAATAAATAGAAGCAATTGCAAAATATCTTACAGTTGCATGAATAACATTACAAAAAAACTTAAAGTATAAAACAATGAAGAAAATAAAACACTTTTGCAACTATAAAACAAATAATAAATGCCCCCTCAATAACAAATGCTTGTTCCAAAACATTATACATAAAGCAACAATTAACTCTGCAGATGAATAAAAGAACTAATGATGATCAACAGGTGGCACATTCAAAAATAGGGTATTACTACAACAATGATTTCAAAACTTATAAGGAAAATTGAACAGAGATATCAAAATAAATCTAGAAACTTCAAAATGTAAATATTAACTTTAAAATTAATTGGGAATTTGTTCATTACATTGGAAAAACAATACTTGAGCACCCGCAAGTAAGTAACATCACATGTAATTCTACCTGTAAAACTAGCCTGGTTGGCCTAAAGCCTAAAAGTGTGGCAACTCTGTTAAAGTCATAGGGTGTAAATATTTTTTTTTTACATTTGATCTTTTTTTGTTGAGTTTGAACTAAGCTACAAGTGCTTTTTATAGACTTTTTAATTCAAAAAGTTATTTAAGGGTATAGGTAGGGTAAAACACCTTTTTTACAATTTAGTCTTAATTTATTGAGTTATAAAGCTACAAGTTACTTTTTACAGATTTTTAAAACTAAAATAAATTTTGAGATATATCCGTTCAAAGTCAGAGGCTACAATAGGTTTCTTATGGGAGACTCAAATTAAAACAGCAAATAACTAGAAATCACTAAAAATATATCTTCTCCTACGTTTTTTAGATAACTACCTCAAACTTTCAGGGTATGTTCCTTGCAATATTTAAAAAATATGTGGGTGGGAACAGAATTTTGAAATTAAAAATTATATGAGAAAAAAAACAAAAAAAAACATTTTTTTCATAATTTTTTTAATTATTTTTTATTAATTCCTTCTGATTGATTTTTTTTTTTATTGCAAGGAACATTTTTTGAAAGTTTGAGTTATCTATCTCAAAAAACGTAGGAGAAGATAGGTTTTTAGTGAAATAGTCTTTTTTTGACAATTAAGTTTGAACCTCCCATAAGGAACCTATTGTTGCCTCAGACTTTGACCCGCTTTATCTTAAAAACTATTTTGAATTTTTTAAATCAATAAAAGCATCTTGTAGCTTAGTTCAGGTTGCCACTCGTTTTGAAAATTTTTTTCCAGGTTTTCCAAATTTCTTCCAGATTTTTAAAAGTAAACTTTTTGGGGCTTTTTTTAGTTTAAAGTTAAGTTTAAGGTATGAAACTGTGTTAAATAGTATGTAAATATTGAAAAGATACTGTAAAGCTACTTGAAATATGTTTTTTAATAAAAAAAAAAATTTATGATGTCAAAATTATTTTTATTCAAATGATAGATTTTTTGAGTCAAATCAAAACTTTACTACTGAACATGTGAAGATTGTTAAAATTCCAGTTTTTTTAGTGATTTTTGTTAAAAGTTCCAAGTTTTTTTCAAAATTTCCAAAATTCCAGGATTTTTTGCCTAAATTGTCAAATTCCAGGTTTTTCCAGGATTCCAGGTAAAGTGGCAACCCTGTTAATTAAAACATGGATCTCTTATTAAGGGATAGCTGGCCATAGTTTTGGTTTAACAAAGTTACTGCATGTATGAGAATGAAAGTTCATATACTCACTAATGATGACCTGAACAGGTGCACATTTTAGTTTTAAGGCGATCCTTCGAGTAATTATTCTGTTGCAATGTGTTGAGTTAAAACTCTATAAAATAAGATCAAATTGTGAAAACAGTGATTAACCCCCCTAAGCCCTTAAAATGTAGCCTGTTAAATCTGGTGAGTATATTAAGTATATTATTGGAGGAAATGATTAAAACAGCAAACAACTAGAAAGAAAACACTATAAACTTATATCCTCCAATATTTTTTGAGATATATACCTCAAATTTATAGAAAACGTTCCTTGAAATATATAGAACTTCTGTTGCTACAAAATTTAAAAAAATCAAAAACTTATTACAAAAATATAACAGTTTTCTTTATTTTTTGTTATAAATTTTCTATTCTTTTTTAATTTTGGTGCAACAATATTTTCTTAATATTGCAAGGAACATTTTCTAAAAATTTGAGATATTTATCTGAAAATGTATGAGAAGAAAGATTTTTAGTGGAATAATTTTTTTTTTCCTTAAGGAACTATAGTACTCTCCAACTTTAACTAACTATATCTTGAAACTTGTTTTTATATAAAAAATCTGTAAAAAGCAACTTATTGCTAAGTTAAAACTCAACAAAATAAATTAAAGTTATAAAAAAACTATTAAATGGTTGCTAAGATTTTATTTATATCTTTGTAATTTAGTTTGAATAGATAAATCTCAAACTGATAATATATATATATAAATCTTGTTTGAAAGTAATTAAAAATTAAGTAAAATAATTTACAACTAAAACATACTTCAGATGCACTTACAAAAGAATAAAATCTTTACTGGAGTAAAAATTAAAAAAAACATACTACTAAAAAGTAAATTAGTACACTTTTTTTTTTGATATCATTCTACCACTGTTACTTTTTTATTTAAAAATAGTATTTTAATTATCATATTGTGAAAAGTTTAGGATAATGTACCTTGTTACTAAGCAAAACATTTCAAAAATTCACCATTAAAATAGTTAGTAGTAGTAGATAAAAAAAGCAAAACTTCTGTCTGTCAGCTGTATAGTCTATGCGCTTTTAATTGGCTGAAATCTGAATTCTTTCATTTTAAAATTTTAAAAGTTTGATGATTATCTTCATCTTTGAATAAGGTGGATTAAGTTTGATGGTATAGATTAAAAAATTAAGTTAAGTTGGTAACGATATATTTTTATGTTATTAATCTACCTTGCTGTTTTATTACTTTATCTCATTTGCATAAAATTGTGAGTTATAAAGTCTTCAAAACCTTGTTTAGGTGAATACCAATCAAACTATTAAAAAAAAATTATTGTTTTTCTTTTTCAAAAAAATTAAAAAAGCAAGTCTGTTTATAAATATATTTAAATATGTATGCATACATGCTAACTTTTATTTTATATAATATACCCTCTAAAGCTTTTTTTTAATGCTCAAGTAAATGGTTAAATTAAGAACATTAAGTTTAAATTATTTTATTTGAAATTTTGGTAATCATTTTTTTTTAGGTAAATATAAAAATCCTGTATAAAGCTGTTTCTTTAGAAAGATTGATGTACTTAATAAAAAGACTAAGTATAAAGAAAAAACTCTAAGAAATAATCTAATTAAATTTAAAACAATTAAGACTAGTTTTTTTATAAAAAAGTAAGCTATAATAAACTTTTATATTGTTTTATTTTCAATTAATATGTTCTTACGAAACAATTTACATAATTTAAATGCCTTCTTACTAGAAATTTCAATTCTATATTTAAAATTTGTTAGTAAGCAGAATAAAACTTAAAGTTAAGTTTTTAACATAGTATATTTTTAAATAAAGTATAACTTTAAATTTTAGCATAATCTGATTTTTTATCTTTGTTCAAACACTCTTTTAGTCTTTAATACTCTTAGCAGATTCAGTATAAGTATAAGAAATTTTATAAGTTTTTTTAAATCCTGACCGTAGAATTTAAAATATTAAATGAAATACTACTAGCGGAGATTAAAAAAAAAAATTAACACTGCTTTTTACCAAGTCAGCTCGTGAGCCACAAAGTCACTAACTCACTAGTTACATGTCGTGACTAACAGTTTTTTGGTGAACTAAAAAGTTTTATTACTTAAGTAAAGATCAACGAAACTATTGGCGAAAGTCTGCAAAGCTTAACTCTGGACTTTCATAAGCCATGTGACAAGCTCGAGTTAAAAAGGTTTGACCAATAGATCATCAGACTACAAACCTTCGGTAGACTGAGAATGGTTCGTCCTAATTAGGACTCATTAGTCAGTCACAACCAGTGGCGTCGCGTGGTATTTTTTTTTTAGGTGATGCAGAATTTAGAAAAAAAATCCCCTACTTTAAAACTCTTTTTTATCTTAAATAAAGACTTTTTTCTACAACAATTACATTAAATTGCTAATGTAACCTGTAATATTTTGTTTAGAAATAAAACTTTTTTTTTTTTTAATTATGTAAGAAAATAACTTTAAAAAAAAGGTAAATACTTTGAAAATTTAAGTAAATATAAGAATAAAGAAAATAATTATTTTAAGTTATTTACAAGACTCAAAAAATGTTAGCTTACTTATGAGTATTAATTTTTAAGAAGGCTTTAAAATTTAAACTAACAGTAGAAAAAAATTTATACAAAACAAACTTTAATCATATTGAAAAACACAGCAACTTTAATAGTTTTTCTTTTGCCTCAACTTAATTTTAAAAATATTTGATTAAACATCATACTAAGAATGGTTATTTTACTAATATTTAACTTAACAAAAAAAAAAGAAATGTCTTATTAGACTTGGCAAGAACATTAAAAAGTCTACAAACAAACAAAAAAATGTTATGTACAAACTGCAAGTTTATTTTAAGTAAAATTTATTAAACTCAGTAGAAAATAATTGCTTATTTACTGATGAATATTGAAAAAATTAAACAAGTATCAACTTATAACTAATTAAATTTTTTATGTTTGAAAAAAAAAACAGCTTGACTACTAAGTTAAAAACACAAAAGTAAAATAAGCAAGCTCATAAATACAAAATTTTACGAAGTCTCTAACTTACAATTTAGAGTAAACAGATTAATATTATAATATGAAAATACAGCAACTGCAATAATATTTTTTTAACCTCAACTTAAGTTAAAAAATATTGGATTAATTAAATATCAAATTATTAATAATTGTTTTACTAATATTTAATAATAAAAAAGTCTAATTATACTTGGCAAGTAAATTAAAAAGTCTACAAACAAATAAAATGTTGTGTAGAAATTGAAATTTTTTTAAAGAACAACTTACATTACTCAAAAAAGAAATCCAAAATTCATTGATGATAATAAAAAAAAGTCTAAATAAGTAAAAAACTCAAAAGTAAAACAAGCAAACTAAATAATATTAAGTTTTACAAAGGCTCTAAAGTTAAAACTAAAAGTAGCTTACAATTTAGATATAAGAAACTTATATTATAATAAAAACACAGCAACTATAATAATATTTCATTTTAGCTTCAACTTTACTTGAAAAATATTGGATTAAATACCAAACTAAAAATAATATTTTTACTTATTTTTAACTAAACAAAAAACGGAATGCATAATGAAGCTTGGCAAGTAAATTAAAAAGTCTACAAACAAAGAAAAATTTATGTACAAATTACAACTTTTTAAAGAAAAAGTAAACTTGCTTAGTACAGAAAATAGTTACTACTGAATGTCTACTAAAAAATTAAATCTAAAGTCTAACTTTGCAAACATAAATACTTAGACTCTTACTTTTCAACTTTGTAACTAAAATTCATTCTTCTCTCCTTTTGGCTGATAAATTTCTCCATCACCTCTTCTTTGAAACTAGTACAGTTTTTAGGTAAGTCCCTACCAATCGAAATTACACTCAAAGAATTTAATCTTGACTGACCCATGGTGTTTCTCAAAAATGTTTTTATCCTTTTCAAAGATGAAAATGTTCTTTCAGCGTCTACACTAGTCATGGGAATAGTTATCAAAGTTCTAAGAAGCTTTTGTAGTTTTGTTAAATATTTTAGTCAGGTTATGTTCTTCAAGACATAACAGTATTTTCACTAAATCATCCTGATGCATGTGAATAAAATGTTTTCAGTTCTCTTTCTAACTGTTTACATTCAACTACAGGATAACACTTCTTCACTGTTTCTATAAGTTCTAAAGGAAAACAGGATTTATAAACAGTAAAATATTTTGCCAATAATAATCGGAAATTCTTAAATTGTTTTAACCCATACAGAGTAAACTAATAAATAATTTCAATATTAAAAAAATTAAAATAAAAGCAAAGTTGCCACTCTTTGAGTCAAAAGAAACTGTCCTGAGTGACCTTGAAATACCCTGAGTCACCATGTGTTTTTGAGAAAAAATCAAAATACCCTGAGTTTCCCTGAGATTTTTGTACTTAAATATCATTAAGTTTCACTGAGTACCCTGAGTGTGTGGCAATCCTGAATGTAGCTAAAAAAAAGATTAAAATAATTTCAAAAACAAAGAGTTTCATTTTATCAATAACTTTAAGGACATGAAGATATTTTTTTTGAATATATTTTTACTATCAAGTTTGAAAACAACTGGACTTTTTGCTACACCTGAAGATAAGCTTTACTTTTAAGGGCATATGGAGGATAAACACTTTCTTCACAATTTTATCTTATTTTATGAAGTTTTTACTAAGCTACAAGATGCTTTTTACAGATTTTAAAAAATTCAAAATACTTTTTTAGATATAGCTGGTCAAAGTAAAAGGCAACAAAAGGTTCCTTACAGGAGGCACAAACTAAAACAGCGTTTAAAAAAAAGTGTTTTACCCCCCTTTTATGCCCTTAACATAAACTTTAGAATTATTTTACTGAACTTATTTTATACAGTTTTAATTTAACTGCAAGGCATTTTTATCAATATAAAAAATCATTTTAATTTTCGAGATATGGTAATTCACAGTCAGAGATACAAAGGAGTCCTTCGTAATATAATATATACTCAAACAACAAATAAATCAAATCACTAAAATCATATCTTTTATCATAAGTTGGCCTCAAAATCTTTAGATGTTTCTTTTATAAAATAAAACAATTTGCTAAAATAGATATTTAAAACACTAACAAAATAAAGTTATAACGAAGTAATATTTTTTTGTATATATAAAAATATATATTGATAGTAAAAATTTAAAACTTCTCTTCAACAAAAGTATAAAATTTTATAAAGATTAGGAAGAAAAAGTTTGATAAAAATGCTTTAAAAATGATGGAGAATATAGGTTTTCAGTAAAATTGTATTTTTTTGCTGTTTTAGTTTGCTCCTTGTATAATAAATCAATGTAATCTCTGGTCTGACCGGTTGTATCTAAAAGTTTAATTGGAAGTTTCAGTTTATTATAGAGTAAATATTAGCTTTCTAAAAAACTTAGAATTAGAACACATGTAAAAAAGTGCCTATACATCCCCCCCTTATACCACACTATTTTGCACAATTTTTTTCAACAAACTTTAAGATTTTTATTAACTTTTTTTCTAAACTTCATGTTTTTTTGTTGGAGGTTTAAAATTCAATAGTTTTTAAGGGTATCTTTTCTGTATTTAAATTTAATTTGTTTTTCATTTTGATGACAGTATTTTTCTCAGGAGCTCAACTTTTTAAAGTTTAGTTGGTGAGGCTGTTGAACTTTTCAAGAAATTTAAAGATAGTTAATAAATATGTAACCATTATAACAGTAAAAAATTGGTTAGTTAGTTTTCATGTGGCCATAGGGGTAAAACACTTATATTTTAACTTTAAATAAACTTGTTATTTTCAGAGTAAAAAACTAAAACTACTTTAGTCAGCCTGAGTATTTTCTAATTTGGTCAGTTTTAATTTATCTTGGGTCATCTTGAGTTTTTTTAACATTTCTAAGTTATCCTGATTATGAGGCTAGGCAACCATATTTCAACAGTTTTATCTAAAATTTTTGCTTTGTTTATGAAAAAATTAAACCAAAAGTCATATAAAGTAGACTAAAATGTTAAACTACTTAAGTAATCAAAGTTTCTTGGGGGGTCAGACCAATATTTTAAGTTAAGGCTATTTACTTTATTTAAATACGTGACTGTTTCAATAATAATAATTTTTATTTAATATAAATCTGTAAGAGTAAACTAGAACTCTAAATGTTTTTATAATAAACTGCTTAAATTTTTTTTCAGAACTCAAAATTGACATTTAAATATTATTTAATTAAATATTTTATTAACTTTATGATTACAATAATCAGTTATAGTTAAGTTTATGTATGCAGATTAAAATAAAAAATCGAATTTCTTAGACTTTGGTGATTTAAGTTTCTTATCTTTTTTTTTTCCAAATATTAAATTTATGACAAGTTTAAATTTTAAAAATCATGTGAGTACATAAACTCAAGTTTAATCCTTTGCAGTAGCTTAGCTTTGTTTTTATTTTATGTTTACAATAGCTTGTAGATGATACTTAAGCATGTCCTGTTTTAGGGAATTTTCAACTTAGCTTAATTCTTGAAGAAATTTTGCTTTTTTGAGTTCATTTGCGGCAGTCAGCTAAGAGTTTGCGGCAAAGAAGTAGGAAAAATGGTCGTTTTTTAAATTGGAGTTTTAAAAGAGATTTCGTTCTAAAAAATAACGAAAATATTATAGATACTTAATTTTTTCCTTACAAAATTTCCAGGTGGTGCAGTTGCGGCAGTGCAACACCCCATGCGACGCCCCTGGTCACAACCAAAAAGCTTGTAGTCATCAATCTACAAACGGCCTATCATTATAAATATGAAGCGCCATTACTTTATTAATGTTTTTAATCATTATTTTTTAATCGATAACTTCAATTTTGTTTAAGATTTATACTGTTGCTTTTACTAAAACAGCATTTTTAATATTTTTAGTCATAAATTCAATAAAGTTATTATTATCTAATAAAACTAATAAGTATATAAACAATAAAAAAAAATTATAACTTAAATATGTAACCATTGCTAACACTTTTTGTTAACTATTAAAAAAAATATTTTTGAATTAAAAAAAATAAAATTATAATAAATTGTATTATCAATCGCTATTTTTTTTCTAAGTTTACACTTTTTTAAATATTTCACCAAAGTTCTGTTATATTTTATTATCATTTACAACTTTTACTAATCGAAAAAAATTAGAACTATTAACAGAAAAAAAAAATTGTTTGAATTATTACTTAAACTTTTTTTAATTTAATATATTACTTCTTATTCTGTTTTAAAAGTAGATTTTACCTAGAAAATATCAGTTATAGTAGAAAATATTTGAGTCCTTATTTTAAACAATCATACTTTTGAGACAATATTAGTATTTATATAATTTTCATTTCGATGAGCTTTTATTAAACTTAATTTTTTTTCTCAATGTTTTTTAACTTGTTTATATACAAGATAGATTCATCAAATAAAAGCCTTTTCGTTTATAAGTTTTGCTAATTTTTCAGTTTAAAATGTTAACTTTACGATTTCAGTTTAAGAGGTTTCAAATTCAGAGATTTATTTGTTATACACAAAATAATCAATTTTTAGTTACAACATTTACCAAAAATATTATACAAAAGTGTTGATTACTAAGTAGTTGATCGCCTCATTACCACTAAAACTTTTACTATTAAATTTTATTGTAAACTAATTTTAAAAACGACCAATAGCAAAATTAATTATTTTATTGAACAAAGACTAGTTGAAATAATAAATTACGGGATGTAATATCGTGTGGGACAGTCGAACATTTAGTTAAAATCTAAGGTTTAATATAAATATTAAAAGAGTTCAGTAGTTCTTGATTAAAAACAGTATTATTTTAATGTAAATTATAAAATTGTTGTTTAATATCAGGGGTAGACAGCAAAAACTGCGACGAATCTTACAGCCAAAAATTTACTTTTTTATTACCGTAAAAAAGTTTTTGTAGTAAAAACTTATGTTATAGAACAATGCTTTTATGTTAATTACTACAACTCTTTTAATTAACTGCGGCCCGCGACTTGTAAAAGACTGCTAACCTTTGTTCTGTAAATATCAACAGTTTCTTACAAAGTTTTCAGATATTTCTTAATGATTTGATATTTTAATTTTAACATTGTAGCACATCTTCGTTATTTATAGTTTAAGTCTTTGCTGCTAGTAAGAAACTTTTAGTTAAATGATTTATGTATTATACTTGTTTCAAATTTGGTGCTTGATTTAGTAAGTAAATAAATAAAGCTCATAAAAATTATCAAAATAAAGTACATTTTTAAGGTTTGTATTTAACAAATTAGTTGAAATTAATTAAAGTCATATAAAAAATGATAAGACCCTTAAAAATTAGACATTGATAATTTAATTTTATGATAAGAAAAGATGTAGCGTAGTGCAAAACTAGAAAAATCGTATTTTGGCCACATCTTATAACGAAGTTGAAAAAGTATATTTTAGAATAAATTGGAATACAATAAATTAGTAAAAAAATAATATATAAAGTTAATATAACATTAAAAATATGTTATTGTAGCTATAATATTAATACAAATTATTAATGCTGATGTTCAGAAAGTTAGAAAAGGAGAAAATATAATTTTCTAAGTATCTTTATTAGTGCTCATTTATAATTTTTTACTTGGAAACTTGTATGGCTAGTGATCTCAGATTTGTGTAATAGCTTATCAACATTTAATACATTTTACACTAGCAAGACAGCTACAGTATGCTTGTTGGTAGTTGGCAAAAGTTGTCAGAGCAGAAGCCTGGACATTAATGAGGCGTCCATATACTTAGTTTATATTTCAATGAAAAACGTACAGAAATATTGATTTTGGCATATACAGATTATTTTCATCATAGATCAATTGTGAACAACCTTCAAAAAAACTGACTAAAATCTTAACCTAATTGTTATACATTATTATTACGTAAAATACATATAAGAAAAAAGTGTTTTCAAATTAGCACAAATTGCAAACAATTAAATAACTATTTTTTACCAAAAGCAACTAAAAGTTTATTCTTGTACTTTAACATAGTTTAAAAAACTCTTAAATCTAAAAAAGTAAAAAATATGAAGTAGAGAATTAAAAAAACCATCGTAAAACAAAAAAAAACAATAACTGTAGACAAATTTAATTAGGGAAAAATTTAAAATCTCATTTGTTTATTTTTGATAGAAAACAAAACACAAATTTTACTGTTATGGTTTTCAACCGACTTTATCTACTTGTAGGTTTTATAAATATAAACATAAAATTTAAAACATTGGAAAACAAAACAATATAAAAAAACTTAAATAATATAAAAAATCAACAAGATCAAATATTTCAAAAAATTATTTAGAAACTGTCAATGAGAACTCTTAAAAAAGAAACATTTTTTAGTAAAAAGGATCATAAATTCAGACGATTTACAAATTTGTGCTAAAAAATCAAAACGAACACCATAAATCACTTATGTTACCATACTAACTGAAAGTTTACTTTTAATCCAAACTACTAAATGTTTTTTAGCTTTAAGTGGCGTTGAGCAAACTATATGATTTAGATATATTGAACTCATAACCCTCTAAAATCTTCATCACTTTCGGAACCGCTCGAACTTTCTTCTGCATACCTAACCTTTAAAAAAAATCATCTAAGACCTAATAGTTTGTTGCAAAATTGCTAAATGTATAATAAAAAAAAGAGCACAGATTTTTGTATTTGGTATATTATTTTAGCTCTATTAAAGTTTATATTAAAATAACTATTGACATACCTTGTTTGAACCTATTTTTCTGCCAGATTTTGGACGACTTTTGAGAGCTGTGGATTTTCTGATAAGCTGTAAGTTTATTTTGATTAATTTTATTCGTTTTATTCATAAAAAGTTAAGTTTATCAGATTCTACAATAATAATATTGGTCACTTAAAAGGTCCTTGGTTTTTGTAAGAAATTTAACGCACCAGTTTTATTTACAACTTTAACTTGTGCAACAAATTAAATTACAGCTATTTCGGTCACATTGTGAATAGAAGTGTTGGTCTAATAAATTTTAATAATAGTAACTATTATTTTTACTAAAATACACAGCATTTAAACAAATCAGTTTTCATTATACAAACTTTTAAACCAGAAAAATATTATTTTGCTTGTTCCAATTTGCTTCACTGTTTTAAGTTAAACGAGTCAAAACAATATTTAAATTTTTATGATTGTAACTAAGTTTAAATTTAACAGTGTGGAGTACTATAACTTCTTAGACGACTAATAAGATAATACATACAGGTATATATATATATATTTATATATAAAAGATTTTTTTTATGAAACGCATGGTTGCCACTCAAAAAACTGAGAAGAATTTCCTGACTTTTCCTGACTTTTTCCTGACTTTTTACCAAAATTTTCCTGACTTTTCTAAATCAAACTCTTGAATTAGACTTATTCTAAAATACATAATCTAACACTTAAACTATATAAAACTTTCAATCTAACTTTAATACAGGTAAAAAACAATAGTTTTTTGTTGAATTCTATAATTAAACTTCCAGTACATCACTTAAACCATCTGTGTATGATTGATGTTTGTAATAAACAGCTCTATCAGCAAAATTCTTGTATTTTTACCTTATAAACACAGCTTGTCTGAAAAACGAAACAATTTTTTAGCAAATCCTAGCATAAATGTATCTAGATAAACAAACGACATATAAGGAACTTTTACAATTAAAACCTTGAATTAATAACGAACTTTCACAACTAAAATCTTAAAACAATAACAAGTTTTTACAGTTGAAACCTTAAAACAATAAAGAACACAATTTTTTAGTATTTCCTAGTATAAATGTATCTATAGCATAAAGTAGATTTAGCAAATAAGTTGTAAAATAAATCTAGTAATAAAAATATAGCGTATATGTTAAAAATATCTAGTAATAAAAAGTATTTACTTAAAACATGTTTTACTTATATAAATTGTTCACTTAGTTTAATAAAATACTACCCAAACTATTTAATATAAAATCCTTAAATAAAAAACAAAAAAGAATATACTTAAGTGACTGCAAAAAAAGACATAAAAAAGTAAACTATATATCTGTTGTATAAAATATTTCCTCTTATCATTTAGTGTAAAATTTGTAACAAATAAATATACTCTTATTTAATTTAAAAACTTGAGTTACTCTACAAAAAATACAAATAATAAGTAAATTAAATCTTGGCATATACCTCTCTTATAACTTATTTAAAAAATTTTAACAAATATGAAAAATTATAAAGAGGTAAAGTATACACATTAACTTGTTACATCAAATATTAAACTAAGTGCTTAGTTATAAAGAACTCAATTATTTACTTGAACAAAAAACACTTTGATTCTAAAATTATGCTAGATAAACTTTTGTGTATATATATTAAGTTTTACTATGGAAGTGTCCTTGCTACAGATCATAAATACTAAAAAGCTTACAAAATCTGCTTGTTCAAGTAGGGTACTTGTTCAATATGTTAATAGAAAACTTTTGCAGTATTATAAAGGATATTTTACTAATTTATACCAGCTGAAGGCATTGGAAATAAAACTAAATATTTTTGTAAATTTTTAGGAAAATTTTGGAATTTTTTTCTGACTTTAAAGGACTTTTAATTAACTTATACCACTTAAAGGCTTTGGAAAACAAGGAATTTCGTAAATTTAAACTGACGAAATCTGACTTTTTATTTTTTTTTTATCAAATTTCCTGACTTTTCCTGACTTTTTTCAAAACCCCCCATTTTTTCCTGACTTTTCCTGACTTTTGTAATTTTTTCAAATTTTTCCTGACTTTTCCTGATTTCCTGACTTTTCCTGACCGAGTGGCAACCCTGGAAACGTATATTCTTTTTTTTTTTTTTGAAATCGACTTTTCTAAATATAAATATATATTAGTAATTAGAGTTTTTAAAAGTATTTAGTAAACTTTATTTTTAAACTAAAACCAATGTTTCGTTAAAAAAAAACATTATGGTAGAGTTTTAATATAGTCTATTAAGCTATTTACTAAGCAATGCTACATACAACTACATTCATTAATTACTTTATTTATCTATATTTACATAAAATGTAAATTATGATAATGAAAACAACAATAAAATAAAATAGTACAACAAAGGAACTTATACTTAAACAATAAATTTTAGTAGATAAACAAACATCAAGTGAAGTTTTTTGTTTACATTCGCCATTGTCAGTGTCCGAGCTTGAATCTTGATTGTTTTGTTGAGAAGATTGAGGTAGAGTAGTTGTTTTATTGAGCTCGTCTCCGGACGAGTCTTCTTCGTTAGGATCAAGCTTATTCATCAACTCTTTCAGCTGTTTAATTTGTTTGCATATTATTATCATGTTCTAGTACACTGAATCATGAAATTGGTTTATACTTACACTTTTTAAAAATTAATAAAGTAAGCTATATAAAATTATTAAAACAAAGTCTTTTTTCTTATTTACATAAATTTATTTTTACTAATCTAAAAAATTGAGCTTTAAGTTTTATATGAAGTTTATTTTATGGATGTAAAAGAAGCTTACAATTTATTAATAAACAAACCATACAATATTGCCTATGTATTGCGTGTAAACTGGTTGTACTTTTTATATTGACATTATTTTGTAATCTAATTACATGGTCTTCAGCTGGTTTAATATTAATATTGTATTTTTGCTCTAGCTTAATTTTTCGATGACATTGCTTATCGTTTGCTCGATTCTTTTCCATAGGATTGTACTTATGAATTTTTCTAAGAAATAATTTTATATGTGTTAATATAATAATCAACATAAAAGCTAAGAACGCTATATTAATAACTACACATTTTATTGTCTTAACAAAAACCGCAATTTGTATGAAAATAAAGACAACAGATGATCAAAATCTTGAAGAGTACATTAGTTGATACCATGTGTATAATGATTGTAAGTAAAAAAAAACAAAGCCATTATCTTAAAAAACTAGTTCAGAAGTAAATAATTTTTTTATAAAGGTATGTTTTAGAAACAGTTGTATAGGTGCAAGTTTGAATGTTAGCTCAAAAATATTAAACAAAACTTTTAAGATGCTAAAATGTATTATTAAAGAAAAAATTCATCTTCATAAAAATAAAATTCATGTTGTGAGATTCTAATAAATAATCAATGAACAAAGTAGATAAAAAATTGAATACTAAACATACAAAAATCAAAATTTTATGTATCACAAAAAACTTATAAAAACCATCCTAACTTGTCTGTAAATCCAAACACGCATTTTAGGAAGTCTTTTAGCCAAAGAAGAAGAAGACAAGCAAGTGAATGATGACTAAATTCTAATAAAACTTGCTCGCTCATACGAGACAATTCTCTCCTCATTACATCATTGTTTGCTTTTTCTTCGTCTACGTCACTTTCATCATCTGATGACGCAATGACCGAGCTTCCTACACCAACTTGTTGTTTACAGGCATTCAATTCCTGATAACGTTAAATTGGATTTATCTACAAATGCCTTTCGTATTTCCGATCGTCCCAACATCAATTTTAATCTATAGATTAAATCGGTAAGAATAACGTTTAAAAAAATTAAACGAACCTCTTTTAATGCTTGTATAACGTTTGAACCTGAAACAGAAACGAACACTTCAATTGCATTCATTAGAAACAAGGGCTCATCAACAGTTTGGTAAGGAAAGTATGCTAAATTGTCAGCAATAAAAATTAACTTTCCATGTCTGTCATCTACATAAATATTGTATTATTAATATGAGACTATTTTCATCTTATTTAAAGAAAAACAAAACAAAAATGATATAAAATAAGAATCTATAAATACTTTAAAATATTAAGTTAAACTTTCAATACTAAACAAAAATAGCTAGATGTATAGAACAATATTTAAACTTACAACAGTATCATCAAAAAGTCGAAGTAAAGAATTTATGAGACTTCTGCGATGTTTTCGATCACTTCTTACTAGTTGATACAAATGGGAACAACAAGCCTGAAAACAATATTAAAATAATCTCGTTTAATTATTTATTTTTGTTGTGGACGCAATGTGCGTAGGTTCAAGAGTACGTAGAAAAAAACTAAGTTGAAATTATTTTTTGTTTCCTTAGTTGTAATTTTTAATGATGTTGAATTTCTGTTTAGTATTTTTTGCAAACATACCGTGTTTAAATAGTCCAAGCACTTTTAGCCTACCTTGTTTATAAAAAATCAATAACCTTTCGAAGAATATGGGTATAAGATTTAAGTTCAACATTTTTGACAAAGATCACAAACTATATTTTTTTATAAAATAGCGCTAAAAACAGTTCGATTAAAAACACCACTAAACTAGTAAGCAAATAACTACAACAAAAAGTTTATGTAAGTTTGCAATGATTTTTCAACTTGGCTAAGAAAGAAGTTATATTTAAATTTTTATCAAGTTTTATAGTTTTTTAAAATTTTATAAATAATTTTTCTATTAAAATTAACCTTGAGAGGATTACTTGCAGTTACAAATAATAAAAATTGAAAACACTCTACTTAGTTTTAAAAACAACGTTCAATATAAATTTGTATTTTATTTTATAAAAAAACCATACTTAACAACTTTTTTCTATATTATACAATTCATTGCATCTCCGAAATGTATATTATAAAAACCTTGTTATAACCAGCGTTCTCATCAAGTGTAGTTATTTGTTGAACCAAAGTAAAACCTCGAGCAACAATTTTATTCTTGTTGTTAATTATTTTTTGTAGTTTGTAAGACATGTTGATTCCTTGGTTAGCATTAGATGTAATAAAACCACTATACTTTTTTCCTATTTCCCCCAACTGAAAAAAATAATGGAAGTATAGTAAAAACAATTTAAACTTATTATATATTTATAACTATGAAAGTTCAAACTTTTATCAAAAAATACGTCATATAAAGTTTCTCATAGTTATCATTGCCTCAGAGCTTATACCTAGCCTAAAAGACAATTTTAACAGGGTTGCCACTGATTTTTGAGAATTTTTTTCCAGGTTTTCTGAATTTCTTTTAAGTTTTTGAAATTACATTATTTGTGGTCAAAAAAAAAAACTGTGTTAAATGGTATAAAAACGTTAAAAATATATACTGTAAATCTATTTTAAATGTACTTTGTAATTAAAAAAAAAATTGATGATGATAAATTTTTAATCTTTATGATAAATTTGTTGTATCAAATTGAAATTTCACTACTTTACATGTAAAAACTATTTTAAATTCCAGTTTTGTTTTTAAATTTTACAAATTCCAGGTTTTTCTCACCAAATTGTCAAATTACAGGTTTTTACAGGATTTTAGGTTTGTGGCAATCCTGTTTTAAATATATCTCATTTGGTTGTATTCAAACATTAAAAATTAACCTAATTAAATTGTATAAAAATATTAACTTAACAGTACCATGCTCTATAAAAAGTTTTATAAATTATACTAAAATACTTTATCTGTTGCTTCTTTGCAATTTAAAACATTTGATTTGAACCTGTTGATCAGCTTCCTTATAAATTGTTGGTTCGCGATCACTTGTTGCAGCTATCAAATACGAAACACACTGATTTGGATGGACAAGACCTAGCTGAAGTGTCAACGTGACTGTGTGAAGCGCGTTTCTACGGATTTTGGGTGAAATGTGGAAAAATGCTTCTAGTATCTATGAGTTTATGTTTTTGTTTAATCTTTACAAAACATAAACTTACTTCACTGTATAATATTACTCGTGTTTATAGTGTATAAGTTATGTACTTAAAGACTTAGAAAAACCTAATTAATAAATATCAAAAAGTAGGTTAACCTGTTTAAGGAAAAGTTGCATGACAGATGATGACATTCCACTAGAAACATCACATATTTCTTTTATGTTTTCACCAGCAAGTTCATTTTTCATGTCAATTTCCTCATCAGATTCAGGATCCTTAAAAAGATTTCATAAATGTTTTATAAAAGTATTCAAGCTTTGTAAATCACATATTTTGAAACTTTACTACTAATTTTTCATAAACGTTTACTATATAGTACAACACTATAAAAACTTGTTGTTTTTGAAGAACTCCCATAGCTGCTTCTTGCTGTTTTGCGTCTTCAGTTTGTAGATAATTTTGCAAGTTTTGCATCACCTAAAAAAGTAAGTATTAAACTTACTGTAAACTCATATGACATGTAGAAAACTAAATATTTGGTAAACATTCAAAAAACATTCATTTTAATCAAAACTTATTATATCAACTATATCTAGAATAAGATATAATTTAATAGATACTTGTGCTTTTAGGCTATCCTTTGTCTCTTCAGCTTGAAGTAGAGATTTGTAGAGATCTCTAGTTGTTTGAAGAAACATCATATCAGGATCTTGAATCATTAACAAGCCTAATGATTGCACTGCCATGGTTCTTAAATTAGTCATTGTTGTATTGTTACCATCGTTTAGTGTGCAGAAGAAAAACAAACACTCGTAAACATTTCTTTAACACGATTCTATGTGTTTAAATAAAATTGTTTAAAAAGTTGTATTTCAAACAAAATTTGCAGCTTAACTATAGACGAGCATGAATTAGTATATTTTAAAATAAGACTCAACAAAACATTAACATAAATGTCTTATTAATATATTAAACCTAGGAAACAAACGTATTTTTAAGTTATTGATTAAAAAAAAAGTATTGAACACATACACTTTCATTTGCTGCAAAATTTTCATCTTCAAAATTAAATGTTTTCGATAAATGCCCAACAATGAAAATAGCTCGAAAAAGTTGGAGTGTGTGAGATTTATTTTGAAGTATTATATGAGGTTTATTTTCAAATACTTCTCTAGCTTTTTTGCATTCCTCCTATATAAGCGTTAAAAATCAAATTAAAATTAGGTAACTCCTTGGGTATTGAGTGAATAGTTTAGTTTAAAAAAAAGTACATTAAAAAATATAATAAATAAAATTGAACACAAACAAGCAAAAAAAAAAAAGGTTTTTGCTTAAGTAGTTAAAACGTTAATTAAAAGAAAATATATATTAGTATTTATAGGCTTTATCTTACCAAACATGCGTTTAAAGCAGTCCCATACGATTTTGTAGTTATTTGTGAAATTATTAACAACAGAAGCTAGACAAGCAACTGCAGTTACAACAATGCGGTATTGCTGCACTAAAATTATCTTCATCATTTCACCTTCAAGAGTTACAAGAAAATCTCCACTTGGTCGTTGCATTAGTGGGACTGACAATTCTAAAATTTTGCATACACCCGACACAATTAAAATAGAATCAGAGTTCTGAAATGATTAACAAATTAAACTTTAACCTAAAAAAAGTTAAAACAAAAATGAGCTGCATAGCGTATCGAACTAAACATATTGAAAGAAAATAATATTACTTGAAAGTATGTATTTTCTAAATTTACTTTTAGTTTACAGTACTAAAACAAAACTTACAATATTTTTTAGTACTAGTTGCTAAATACGGCTGCAAAAGCATGACATGCTTAACTAGATATTGAGGTCGAATCTTAGCCAGATATCCAAGAGTTTGTATGGTTGCAATTAACCTTTCACTTCGTGTTGTAGAACTTTCAGTTAATTCTTTAGTTACAGCAATGCTATTCAATTAATGGTTAATTAAAAACTGTTTATAAAAAATGGGTGCACGACAATTCAAATTTGGACAAATATAATTCTAAAAAATAATATAAAGGGCCACAATTAAAAAAAAGGATTTTATTTGAAAAAATAAAAAATATGTATGTTGATTTTATTAATATATACGAGCCATTTTTTTTATTTTGTAAAAAATCAAACTTTTCTTTTGATATGGCTAAAATAAGTGTTAAGTATTCTTAATTTTATTATTTTTTAATATCTTAAGAAAAAATAAATATTTTATAAAAAGAAAAAATGGCCTGTAGATAATAATAATACCAACATACATATTTTATTTTTTTCAAATATATAATACAGTACACTACCGCTTAAGTACGCAAATTGAACCCGACCAAAAGTGCGTACTTAGCACGGGTAGTGCGTACTTTTTGACGATATAGTATAATATGAAATTTAGTTGTTTGTTTTCTTTCTTACAACTAGCCACCAAATAATTAAGCCAAATAAACAAGTCATTTATTTTAAATAACATTTAAAACATAATTCTAATTTGCAAATTTTTTTAATAGATTTTAAAATGATTTATTTTTTCTATAAAAAGCTTCTACATAATTATTACATACATTAAATATAGAAAGTCAATGTCAGTCAATGATTTAAAAAAAAATATTAAGCTACATTTTGTTTTGTTAGAGGCAAAGTACCAAACTACTTTGTGTTTACCAAACATTTTCAAAACGTCAATGTATGTACATTTAAAGTAAATTATGACTTAATTATTTTGTATATGTAGGTTTTTTTAACTTTGTCATCTAGATTTATTTATTTAATAGCACTACAGCTCAAATATCATTATTCTTTTTACTTTTCTGCAGCCACTACATAAGTATTTAGTTTGTTAACATTTAATAACAGAACTGTCACAATCTCAGGCCACTTGGCCTACTCAGGATTACTCACCCTAGTTTAAAAGTTGTGGAAAGTATCAGGCTAACTCAGCAGGTTGGCCATTCTACCTGGAAACATAAAATAGTCTGGAAAAACTTGATGATTGAAAATTTAGGCAAAAAAACTGGAATTTCTTGAAGTTCTAGTATAACATCCTTTACTTTGTCTTTCTGGATAAGTGCGTACTTAAGGCGTGATGCGTACCAAAAAAAGTGCGTACTTAAGCGGTAGTATACTGTACTCTATAAGTTGTGGTTCTTTAAATTTTTTTTTTGAAATTGAATTGTCGAAATTTGAATTGTCATGTAGCCAAAAACTTTTTATAAAAAATAGTATTTATTTAATTGGGGTAAAAACGAATTGGAAAACTTTTAATTCTTTTTTACTATGATAATCGATTTAAATAACATTTAAATATATTGATCTAACATGTACAACAAAAGTAATAATTTTGTATAAAAACCGGAACGGGTCAAAATTGCACAAAGGGTCAACTTTGCACGAAGATACTTTTGCATGAAGACAAACTTGCACGAGGGGTCAAAATTGCTTGAGGGGACTAAACTGCACGAAGACAATTATGCACTAAGGATCATTTTTGCACGAGAGTAAAATAAAAAAAATAAAAGATATTTTAATAAAAGTTACTGACCGAGGGTAAGGGTTAGGGGTAATAGTGATAGTAAAAAAAACTAATAAAAATTATTATTAAAAAAACCAAGAAAAAAGAATAAACAAAAATAAATTAGTTTAAAAAACTACCGACCGAGGGAAAAGGTAAGGGGTAACAGTGATAGAAAAATCAAAAAAATTAATTTAAAAAAATTAATAAAAAGTTAAAATATATGAATAAATAAAAAATTGCAACCGTGTAAAATTGTCTTTGTGCAATTTTTTCCGCACGTGCAAACTTGAAACATACCCATAAAAACGGTACTTTATATTGCCACAATATAACAAAAAAAAATTGTTATTACAAAAATAATATCTAAAATCAGACTTTAAAGTAGATACAATTAACTTTTACTGAGTTAGCTACCAACTTAAACTGCAAAACTATTAATTATAACACTAAATTGTTTAAGTGATGTTTTATAAATTTAATAAAAATAAATTGAATTAAATAATAACCTATTATCACTACTTAAACAAAAGTAAATAACATATTTTTATAATACGTTATTTTAAAAACATATACTGACTAAAAATCTTTGTTAAAACATAATGTTAAGAAAAAAGTTTTGCTGATTATACAAAAACTTTAACGGTTTATTGCATACACCTAATTAATTTTAAAAGAAATTAAATACTTAACATAAACCAATTCGTTATTTTAAACAAATATTTATAATAAGTAAAACGAAAACTTATCAAGTAATTTAAATAACCAGTTAAAGTTAATGTATTTGAAAAACCTTTGCTTGCTATCAATACTTCCACCATTATTTTTGTCTTCAACTTTTGGTTCAACTTTAGTATTATTTTTTTCTAAAAAATACAAAGCTTAGTTCAAATTAGGAAGTGCTTTATATTGTGTTTTTTAATCTTTTAAATATAATATTGTAACACATATTCAAACAATTATACATTTTGCTATACTAGTCATTTTCAAAAAATTTCGAAAAGAAACGAACCACAAGCAAGTAAACCGTTATCTTTATCCTCTAAGATTATTATATGTTGAACCAAACAATCTACAATTTGTTGGCATGCAGTTTCTACTTTAAGGTTTTCATCAGGTGTATCAATAAGCTAAAAGAAAATAAATTATTTTTTAAGAGCTTAAAGTGCATAAACAAATTAAAAGAATTTGCAAAAAAAAAACATTACTTTAGTTCTAAAAGTAAACATTTTAATAATTACAATTACTTTTAACAAAAACTACTGTGTTTATAAAAGTTACGTTTTTGAAAAGCTGTTCAATCCATTCGTATCCTCTATTCCGATTAGCAGCTACAATATCAGTTATAAGCAAAGCCTTCTTTTTCAGTTCTAACTCATTCGCACTTTTTAATGGCGTAAACCACATTTTCATGAAAACTTCGTGTACTAATTTCTACATAATGACAACTCATTTTGTTCAATTTCCACCAATTAAAATGTATTTATATAAAAATTTACAATAATTAAAATTTATTTTGAATTATTTAGAAAAGTATAAACACTTTTTCTCAATTAAAATATTTTTGATAATAATTTAAAATCCTAATAAAAACAACACACAAAATATTGTAATTGTAAAACATTAACTAATTTTAACCTTTTTTTTATGTTTTTACTTTTACACACAGATATTGTAAACTTACTGTTTATAACAAAAAAAATACCTGTCAAGCTAATTTATAACATTTATAAGTATACCTTTATACCTGATAACTACAACTTACTTTAATTCCTTCTTCGTCATTGACTCTTCTGATCATTCTAATACAGGCATCTGTCATTTGGGGAAGATGTGGATGTTCGTGGCACAGATCTCTCAAAATTCTTATCACACGTTTTCTGACACTCACACCCGTATCCTATTGTATTTTAAATATAAAGACGTTTGTAATACATATACCTAGCTTCAGATGTTTAAATCAGAAATAACTCTAATTGTAAAACTTTTGCTAATCAATGTATTAAAAAAATCATCCAAATTTTAATAAGTAAAAAAAAAACTAACTAGTATGCGAGCAGTAAGCATATCGTAATAAGTATCAACAAGTTCTGGCTTCAATATAATAAATTTTCCTATCAAATCAACAGCAGCTTCTCGAACATTTGTCGAAGAATCCATCAAACTTATACGAACTCCTTTTGATATATCATCCTATAACATATAATGTACTCTAACTTATTCTCAAAAGTAAAAGTTATATTTTGACTTGTTAAAAAAACTCTGTAGCAAAATTAGAAAGAGAGCATAGTTACTACATGAAAGATACAAGATCAGTAAAAATTGAAGAAATGGGGGCACTAGATTTAACTCAAAAAATAAACTTTATTTTTTAAATACAAAAATTTAAAAGCTAAAACATCTCTGAATATAGCTTTATTAGTTTATCTATCTTATATAAAAATATATGTCTCAGAGCTCTAAATTTTTTAAGTCAAGTTATATGTAATGAACTTTTTAATATGTCCTTAAATTAATTATCAAAAATTTTAATTGTTTAAAAAACTAAGCAGCACAATTATTATCTACCATGAGAAACAACTGCTTTTACAGAATAAAAATATAAACAATAAGATAAACTTATGTAACCTTTTTCAACTTTATGTATCTTTTACAGGGCTCGTGCGCGAAACTTTTTTCATTTAGCCTGACTGGGACCAATTTAGCCTGACATTTTTTCAAAGTAAGGAAAATCTCTTTTAGAAGTCATTTTAGATATTGATGGGTCTTAATTAGTACTATCATAGTCTCCGAATTCAACTAGCTTTATCTCAAAAACATTTTGAGCTTTTAAATCTGCAAAAAGCAACTCATAGCTTAGTTACAACTCAATAAAATAAGACTAAAATGTGAAAAAGGTGATTGACCCCCCTATGCCCTTAACATAACAGATTCAGTGATAAGTTTTAAAATTAGTGTTATATTTATACTAGTGTAAAAATTTAATATACATTACTAAAGACAATTGTTCAATTTAATTAAGCACTAAGTAAAAACATTATAACCAGAAGATTTATATTAAAACAACGTGCATTGTCTTGTTTTATTAAAATTTAAAATGAAACGCTTACACGAGTATTGAAATTTAAACAAACAGCTAAGTTGTTAAACTAAACTTTAATGTTTAAACTGTATTTTTTTATGAATTTTCATAATTATGACGTATATAATCTACTCAAAACAAAACAATGAAGATTCATATTAAATTTTTAGAGATTCAACAAAAGGTTTTAATCATTTATTTTTACAAATACTGACTGATTTTGTCTTAAATAACTAAATCATTATTTAGAAATAAATTCACATCTTTCTCAATTCTTTTTAATCAAAAAGTGTGAAGCATTTGAACTGAGAAAAACTGAGATTCTCAAATTTTTAAATAAAAAAACTGATTTAGCCTGACGTTTTTCAACTTTTTTCAAAAAAACTGATTTAGCCTGACTTAGCCTGACGCGCACGAACCCTGCTTTTACTATCAAGTTAACACAAGTTTACCAGAAACTTAGCTCTAAATAGACTGACTTAATTATTTTGATAATTATTGATAATATATTAACATTTTTTAAAATCAAAACCTTTAAAACAATGAACGATTACTTTTCAACAATAGTTTACAATGTACTGGGACTGTAATATCTGAATAAATTTCAGATTTATACTTTAAAAAATCTTAGAGTTTTACAAAGTTTAACAGCAAGCAAACTATTTTCTATATGTTTTTAAACTAAGTTTAGTAAACTTTAAAACTGACTCTAGTCATTATAGCTGGATCAATAGAAACAACTTCAGCAAGACACTTCATTGCTCTAGTTCTTAATGCCCCGGATGTTTCTTGACAAACTTTTAGTATGTATGTCAGATAACTGTCAAATGACTTGCTGAAGCTTCTACTTGATGCAAGAAATCTTGTCATCTGCGTTGCATCTTCGTTGGCTACTGCCAATGCTAATTTGTCGGATCTAAATATTAATTATTATTAAACAAGATATAAAGAACTTGTTTAAAAAATTACTTTCAGTACTTTTTGTTTCAACGTTTAAAAGAAACTCCTCCTTAAATAAAAATGTAGACTGATTTTATAATATGAACTAATTTTTACTGAATAAAATATACACATTTTATAATTAATGATTTAAAAAAGTATTTCAAACTGTAAAATTTAAATATATTCAAAAATTTTTTACTTAGCTTAACAAAGAAGAGAATTTTCAATCATTTTTTTTATTTTAACAAATGTTATTATTTATTTTATTCCTATATTTATTTCTTTTAGTTATTTATTATTTTACAAATTTTACAGTAGTTTTAAACTTTTACTAAAGAATATCTTCAACAAATTAAACAATAAGCTTAAAGTGCAAAACCAAAATCACAGAAGTAGAAATATTTTAAACTATATTGATTGAACATACATTTATGATCGGTTATAAAGAACTAAATTGACAAACTACAAAAATCAATCATAACAAATACTTTAAATAAATTACTTTATGAAAAATCAAAAAAAAAAGTTCTGGAGATAAACTAATTAAAGTTTTATGTTCAAATTGTAACAAACTTTTCTTGCTGAACAGCAAATTGAGAAATGCCATCAGCAAATTTATAACTATTCCTTTCTTCTACACTCATCTGCAAAAGAGCTTGCGCTTGAGAAAGTTTTAGTAAAAAAGTTTTCTTTTTCTGACATCGAATAAGTTGTTTAGTTTCTTCATTTTCTTCTTCCGCTTTGTACGCACCAGTTTTCTTTAACTTATCCTGATGGAGCTTATGTTCAGTCGTCAGGTCGTGATGCCACTGACCAACGTAAAAGTTAAGTGCAAACTGAAAAATAAATAACCTTTTTTGTATTTGAATATTTAACAAACTAAAACAATAACTTTTTTTTAAGTTTAACTTGTTATGGATTTTTATTATGCAGTTTTTCCAAACTAATATATATTCTCATGCTATCTAAGCGCTGCCAAATTGCTAAAACTTGTACTAAAGTATAAAAATATTTTTGATCAAAGATAAGGCAATTATTATTAATCACCACATAACTTAAGTAACTGTTTTTTTTTTGAATTTGTTTTTAACAAATAAATACTTACTGCAAGAGCATCATCCGCTTTCATGTTGTTTCTTAGGTATCCAAGAACGAGGCATTGTAGCTTTTGTTTCAAAGTTTTTGCTGCTAAACCTTTTTTCTGTTTAATTTACAATGGTTCAGTTAAACAAACTAAAAACTGAAAAGAATAATAGAAAAAAAAATAGGGATTTTAGTACGTGTGAAACAAAATACTAAAACACTTATTTATAATTTTATTATTATAAAACACTAATTCTTTTTGTCTTGTCAAAAGTTTCCGTTACTGGAAAATATAAGTTTTGAATCAAAAAGAAACTATCAAAAAAACTTATATAAATTAATAAATTTTTAAAATGTAAATTTATTATTTTATTAATGCTTTTATTTTTAATAAAATAAGTTTTACTCTATATCAAAAAATTTGCATTTTATTAAAGTTTTATCGATGTCCAGCTTTATATATATAAAGCTTAAATGTGAAAATGTGTACAATTATTTCAAATATTTATAAAGTTCTAAAGTTAAAAAGTTTTAAATTTTTAGAAAGCTTATTTTTAGTTAACAAATAACTAATTTCTAAAAATTTGACACATTTTCTTATTTTTTTATCAATTTAAATTATTTTTATTTGTACAGCTCTGGCGATTTAAATCGCCAACTATTGTTAAGAATAAAATTATGGTAGGTTATAAGAAAAAAATACATATATGGTTTAAACAGTTGAACAAAGGTATCGATTCAAGTTGAAGACTCATGTATTGAAAATTACATTTATTGAAAAATTTATACAATTACTGAGTTTCACCGCGAACGGATTTTCAAACTGTGATTCTGCATGAAAAATAAAAATGACAAACCATAAAAAAATTTTTGTTAAATTTAAAAACCTAAAATAATAAATTTAAATAAAACAAGTTATGGCAAACATGTTGTATAAATAATAAATACTGCTTAACTAGGGTTTTGTACAGAAACTAAAAATAAATATGAATATTGAAAATTTTGAAAAAAAAGTTAAATCAAAATATGTTAAACGCTGTTTACTAGTTAAGTTGTTATGTTCAAGTTTAGAATTGTATCACTATTTGGTATAAAAATGGCTTAAATTTAAATAGGCTTATTTCTAAAAACTCAAGTGATTGTTAAACAGAAATGCAAGACTTTTTTAAAATTAATATTAATGTAGATAGAATTTAAATGCTAAGAAAACAGTAAAACTTATTACTATTAAAAGTACAATATAAAAGTTTTCTAGTGATCTTTACCAATAAAACTAAATCATCTAAAAGTAAACTTAATAAAAATATGTTTAAATATAGAATTAAAACATTTTAATAACGACGGTGGGTACAAAACTTATTTAGAGTACTCAATGTATTTTTAAATAGTTGATTTATAAAATGTTGTTTAAATAGTGCGGGCATTGAGTAATTATCTAATTCCATTTATTTGCTGTGCAATATGAAGTCTTTCAGGTTGAATAAGGTAAACATATTTAATATCGTTTATAATATTTTTTAGACTTTTATGCTAGATAACTATCTCTTATTTGGTGATTTTGTTAGTAATAGGTTTTACTGTTTTCTTAGTTTAAATTCTCTCTTACTTTTAACGAAAATCATACAGCTCTGTTTAATTAGTTTTTAGAAATAAGCCTCTTTCAATTTAAGCCATTTTTGTACTAATTAGTGATGCAATTCAAAACTTAACATAACAACTTAAATATTTAACATATTACAAGGCTGCCACTCGTTTTTCAAAACATTTTCCAGGTTTTCCAAATTTCTTCCAGGTTTTTAGAAGTACATATTTTTGGGTCTATTTTTAGTATAAACTTAAGTTTAAGGTAAGAAACTGTAAGGGTTGTCACTCGTTCTTTCAAAAATTTTTCCAGGTTTTTCAAATGTCTTTAGGGTTTTTAAAAGTACACATTTATAGGTCTATTTTCAGTTTAAAGTTAAGTTTAAGGTAAGAAAATGTGTTAAATAGTATAAAAATATTGAAAAGATACTGTAAAGCTACTTTTAATATGTATTTTAATAAATAAAAATTTTGATGAAGAAAAAAAAATTATATTTATATGATAGATATTTTGAGCCAAATCGAAATTTCACTACTGAGCATGTGAAAGCTGTTAAAATTTCAGGTTTTTTTTTGCCTAAATAGTCAAATTCCAGGTTTTTCCAGGTAAAGTGGCAACCCTAAAATTATAATTTATTTATAGTTTTTTTTAAAACTCCTTTATTCATATTTATTTTTAGTTTCTATACAAGAAATTCTTAATCATTATTTAGTATTTAAAATTTATACAACATTTTCCACGATATTTTTAAACTATTTTTAACTTTATAATTGAACAACAATTTTTGCATGGTTTGTCATTTTAATTTTTCATTGCAGAATCACAGTTTGAAAAACCGTTCGCGGTGAAACTTAGTAACTGTATAAATTTTCAATTAAGTTATTTCAAAAACCAAACTTCATCAAATATAATTTATACAATACCTTATACAAGTTTAAATACAATTTTTTTTTTTAAATAAACTTTTCCACTTAGTTTTTAAGTTATCGTTTATTAACCTTAATGTTAGAAGTTTGTTCCTCATTTTCTTCATCTTCTAACTCTTCTTGATTATCGACATTTTGCATGTAACTTTCCTCCAGTCTTTTCAACAACTGTTTGACTTGTAGCGTGGCATCGCCTGCTGCCGATGTGATCGCATCACGACGCAATTTTGCAGCAACAACACCCAAGTAATCAAGTGAAGCAACTCTGAGCGACATTTCTGTTTGCTTGTTGCTAAACTTTAATACCTGTTAAATTAACACGTATAAAGTTCAAGTTAAATTTTATTATTAATTATGTTTTCTGTAATTAATATTCTCAAATGTACTCTATATATACTATATAAGCTAAAAATATACTTATATAACTCTTATATATTAACTATCAAGTATTTTTTTTATGTTTAATATTTGATGTTTTTTGAATTAAATGTTTACTTAACTATGCGTACTCGCGAATTAAAAAAATAAACATTTATTAAAAACATTCTATTAATTTAAAATATAATACAACTATACACTGTACTAAATTGAAACAATAAAATTAAGCGATTAAAACGATGTTTTATATAACAATATCACTTTAAAAGTGTACCATAACTTATACTTTAAGTATACGTTGACAGGTATAATATTAATAAATCACCTATGTATAAGATCTACATTTGAAGAATTTTAACTCTTTAACTGTGATTTTTTCAAAGGAGCAAGCATTCGCATGAGCAGATAAAAAACGATAAAATTAAATTTAAAAATTAAATAAGTATATATCTAAATAAAGACACTTTGTAATCAAATTTATTTTGTTTGCACAATTCTGGTTTCTTTAAAAATATAGAGATAGCCGCTAACTTAACGAGATCAAAAGCACTATTACAATAATGAGTTATTTTAAATCTACTTGTCTCATATTTCCTAGCACAACCTCTATTATTTATTAAATGTTCTGCAACTGAAGACCTTTTAGCTGCGTTTCTTGTTGCGGTTATCTTAATTTCAGGTTCTTTTTTTTTTCAATGAATTTTAACACGCAAGCAGGTAAATGTTTATTTATCCTGGCCGTTGGGCCTAACACTTGCTAACATTTTTGTATGATATTTAGAATTCAAAATTGCTGAAGACCTGTCTTCACAGGTTGTCTACATTAGATACGATGACGATTGTTTAGTTATATCCAAACAGAAAATGAAAACGAAGCTATATTTCGAAAATTAAATTATTTACATGAAACATTTTATTTGACTAGAGAAGTGGAAGAGAACAATTAACTGCCATTTTTAGATATATTGATAACAAAAGATAGAACAAATTATCTAATGAATGTATATAGGAAAACAACATTTACTGGGCAGTACTTACACTACCAATCTTTTTGTAGTAAGAAACTAAAAGTAAAGATAATAAAATCACTATACCATAGAGCCTACAACATTTGTTCTAAAGAATTCCTTCATTTTGAGGTGGAGAATAAAATATATTTTGATAAAAAATGAATACTCACCAGAATTGATTAAGAGGGTTATAAAATCAAATGATAATAACCTAAACAAACCTAAGATATACGGACCGGAGCCGTTCCTAGCAGCTTTGAAATTACCATATATTGGAGAAACATCACGTATATTTGAAAATAAAGTAAAATATTTAACAAAAACAACTTACAATCAAGTAGTTCAAGAATTATATTTCTCTTAATACCTTTATTAAAAGTGCAGTTGTAAGATCCGATACCAGACCTAAACAATAGTTGTGTAATATAGAAAATTTAATTGCTTCTGCGAAAGAAGCTATATTGGTCAAAATTCGAGGCATTTCAAAACAAGGATAAAGGAACATTTACCTGCTTGCGTATTGAACAAGAATCTGAAATAAATAAGACAACAGCAACCAAAAACGCAGCTAAAAGACATTCAGTAGCAGAACATTTAATAAATAATAGAGGTTGTGCTAGGAAATATGAGATATTTAGATTTAAAATAATTCATCTTTGTAATAGTGCTTTTGATCTCGTTAAGTTAGAGGCTATCTCTATATTTTTTAAGAAACATGAACTGTGAAAACAAAATGAATTTGATTACAAAGTGTCTTTATTTAGTTAAATTTTTCACTTTGTTTCCGTTAATAGTATTTTAGTTTAACTAACTATATATATTTTGTTATTAAAAGCAAATCCTACTACAGACGAAAACGTACAAAAACATCTAAATCATTCATTACATTATTAACGACGATAACAGTGCATATCAAAATAAAAACTAGTATTAAACTGTTTATTACTAACAAGTAGCCTTCCTAATACCGTTAACAACATTTCAGAAGCGGGCCATTCTGGCTTGTTAACGGTATTTAATAAATCATGAAGAAAGTTTTCAAACAACGGTCGAAAGTCTGTATCATCACTTTTGCTAGTACACCTATAAGTATAGTATGTATCTATTTAAAATTCATTTAAATTCTATTTCAAAACCTCATCTATGAATGAAAAGAGATATAAAATGATAAAATGGATAGAATAAGATTGTTTAAATTTAAAAATTACAACCATAGATATAAATACTTTTTATAAAAAAAATTGAAAAAACATAAAAGTACTAGCTACTTTTTAAGGAAGGATCCAAGAAATGTCTGTGCTGTATGTCTTGCTTGGTCATAACTGCTTACCATTTTTATCTCATTTGCCTGAAATAATGGTACTTGTATGAAAATAATAAACTAGCTGCAGTAGCAAGAAAAATACTTTGAGACTATTTTGTTTAGAAATTAAAAACAATTTAAAAAAATTAACTACATCAAAAATTTGGTTGCTTAAAAAACTAACAGTTTCCATTTCTGTGAAAATTTCAGTATTATCAGAATTGTACACATCGTCTATCAAATGCTTTTTAATCGGCTGTGGTAATTTAATGATTGATTGTATCATGTGCAAAATGAGAGCTGTAATCATTTGAATATATTGTAGATTACTTGCTTCTTTAGATTTTAGTTTTGAAGAAACATGCTCCTCTTCGTCATCTGAAGAGTTAACAGCTTCTTCTGCATGCGTCAGCCTATATTGATAAAAACAATATTAACCAAAATCTATTTTTACATAAAAATACATATAAGTATAAATATTTGGTTCAGTAAAATATCAATACTTAATTATTTAAGTACTTGAAACTACGAAGATTTCGCTTGCTAGTTGGCAAGCGTGACATGGATTGAAAAATTTCGTCCATGATGTGCTTACGATGCTTTTCATACTTAGAGAACAGGCATGTAGTAAGTCTGATAGCTGATAATTGAATTTCTTTAATATTTTCAACAAAAAACGTTGACACACCAACAGGTGCAATCTGTGTAAATTAAACTTCGTTAAACAACTTTTTTGTAAGCACGTAATAGTAAAATGTAGTTTGTTTTAACTTAAACAACCTGATTAAACTTCATCAACTTATCGGCTAGAAGACATATATTAAAAAAAATTTAAATAATAAACGATACTTAATAAAATAATAATAGGTATTTCAAAATACGTTAAAAATAATCATTTTTTAAACATAATTCATATAAAATCTAGAAAACTATAAAAAATTAAGGTACTTTTATAACAGTATCATCAGTTAGTGGTTGTAAATTAACAAGCTCAGTCCAGTTTTCAATAAGTTGATTTAATTTGTTGTACAATGAAAGAATCCGTCTGTTTTTAGTTCCTTTATAATGAGCACGCCTCATTCTTCCACTAGAATGCGTCATTTCTGTTTTCAGAAGAAAATTATAAACTTAACACAACCTAAAATTTTTCTCTAACAGACTTTACCTTTTTTTTTACTCAGAGGAGATTTATACACAGGGTCATACTCAGGGTATACAGTATTGTTTAATTGGTTTCGCATAAACTGAGCCAATCTTTCCATGACTTCGTCAATGTAAACCGACTTGCTCATGTTTGGTGCCGTCATAATGTTCATAGCAATCAGTGAAGCTTCAGTAGAACAATGAACCATTTCGATTTTGCTCATTTTTTTATCGTTTTCATTACGATTCTAAAATTAAAAAATGTTTCCTACTGGTACTACTAATATACAATTTTACAGACAATGTTATATATTTTTATGTTATAATTTTTTTCATTAATGACAAAACGTTATATTAATAAGTTTAGCATAAATATAACTAAAAATAATACAAAAATTATTGAACTATTACTAAATGTTTTTGAAAAACTTCTTCCAGGTTTTTAAAATTACACGATTTAGGGTCTATTTTTAATTCAAGTTTAAGGTAAAAAACGGTGTTAAATAGTATAACGACATTGAAAAAATATCTTTAAGCTTTTTTCAATGTGATTTTTAATAAAACAATTTTTTTATGATCACAAATTTTTTTTATTTATATGATAAGTTTTTTGAGTCAAATCGAAATTTTACTACTTAACATGTGAAAATTGTTAAAATTCAAGGTTTTTCCAGGTTTTTTTTGCCTAAATTGTCAAATACCAGGTTTCTAGGTGAAGTGGCAACCCTGCTAACAATAAAAAAGAAACCTCAAATAAAAATTTGTCATAAAATAAAAAACAACTTTAGGTAAAAATTATATAAGTGTCCGCAAATATACTATGAAATAGTTTATCTACAAATACAAAATGTTCATTCTATAAGTAATAACAATATGCGAAACAAGAATAAAATGATAAACTATTTTAGTTCTTTATACTTCTATTGTTTAACGAAAAAACATTACCTCTAATAAGGGTTTCACCTTTATTCCTGCCCTTATTACGGGTATAAGGTATGTTAGTAGTTTAACTGCTTTTTTTCTTGGAATCTGTTTGAAAAATATTTAGCATATTTTATAACAAAAATTAAAATTAAAATTTCATAATCCAACCGGAGAATAAAAATAAAATTATAAGTAAAAAATTAGCTGGTTAAACACAAAAAGTAAATATATTACCAAAATAAAATCATAAATCAACAACGTACCAATATTGAATCAATAAAATGATTTTAATAATGTTCAATTAATTAAAATAAATTTTGTTAAAATTTAATGTTTAGGAATTAAAGAACTGTAGAATTATACTTATAGTTATTTTTTTAATTGATAAGTTTATGAAATAACTACTGTCAATTGTTTAATACAAAATCTTTTCTAACAATTGTTTTTTTTTTTTTTTACAAAATAGTTTAAAACTTATTTTAGCTACAGTTTTAAGACATTTTTTTAATTACTTAAGTCTCTTATTGCTAAAATACTTTGTATTGGATAAAAACCTGGTTTAAGGTTCCTTTATCTTTCAACTTTGATGTTTCTTCATTAAGCTCTTCTAGTTTTTGTTTAGAAATTAATTTATATGGGCGAATACTGTACTCTTTATTTTCATCATTTGACATGATTTCATTAAGCAGTCCTGCATCTAACGCATCAATTTTGTCAAATATTCTACTAATTAACGATAAAACTTTATTGTGTGGTCCAGCCTCCTCTGAAATTACAAAACTTACAAGTTATCATGGTAGTATAGTTTCTCAAATATTTATTTCATACACTTGGGAACAAAAGTTTAAATATGTAACACCAAAATAAAATTTTAGACAGGCAAGCTGTCAGAAATGCAAACCAGATTGTTGAAATCGAGATTCAACTTGATTTCTTCTCTCGTTTTTTCTTTCTTCCATAATTCGACGATCTTTTCTACGCTTCCTCATTTCTTCTTTCCGTTTTTCATTTTCTGACTCATTAGCACTCTCTTCGCTTTCTAATTGAATCAAACCGGGAATTTTCTTACGTTTTTTTGCAGCAACTGTTTATTTGTAATAACAAACCTCAAAAAAAACGTCACTAAAATTTAATTACTTGTTGAGTTAAATTAAATTACTTGTCAATATTCACAACTCCAATGTTTCAGATTTCTTTAATGTCAATTAAAGTAGGTTGTATAAAAAATGTTACGTACAACTTTAACTAAAGTTCTTAAAACATAGACAAATTTATTTGAACAAGCGTAAAAAAGATTTTTACGAATCATAAAAGTATATAGAAAAAAAAATAGATAATGGTGTAAAACGATCAAAGTCATAATTACAATCTTTAAACTTCGGTGAAAATAATTTTAATTTATTAAATTTTAATAAACAATGAAGCTAACTTTTACAATCATCGCCAGATTTAAGTTCACGTTTTCTGTTCTTAATTCGGTCTTCTACTCGTTTATAAGCTTCAAAACCTTTACTGTTTTCATCGTTATTAAATTTTGTATGATCATTATGTGAGATTGACGCTTGATATGGCTTAGGTGCTGGTTTTCTATCACGAAATCTCCGCCCTGAAAATTATAAATAATTTTACTAGAATATCACGAAAATTTAAAAATATAACTAAAACTTTATAACTAATATTTTTTGTAGACAATTTTTTTGATTTAGAACTAGAATACAAACAATTAGAATTTTGTGTTGAGTTGAAATAAGGATGAAAAAACACTTAAGACATATACCGTTTATGTATTTATCCTAGCAGATTTATATTAAAATGCTTATAGTAGTAAATTGCTACAAACTTGTCTAGCTACGGTTTTGCCAAAAGTTTTTGTAAATTACTATCAGGTATTCTGAATTTTTTCCAGGTTTTTAAAAAGAAAGTTTTTTGGTCAATTTCAGGAAAAATTAAATTTAAGTTAAAAAAAATGTCTTCAACAGTATACCAACATTGAAAAGATACTTAAAAAAATGTTTAGCTTTTGAGATTAAGTCTTAATTGAGGAAACTTTGTACTTAAATACATTTTTTTCAAATCGTCTTTTGGCTGAAAGTTTATAATTTCACAAAAAGTTAATCTATTTTTTGTTTTTGAGCTAGATACTTCTGTATTCATCAAACATACTTTGAATAATTTTAGAAAGGTTACAAACTTATTTTTTAAGTATCAAAAAAAAAAAAAACTTTGTGACAATTAGCGTAAAAAAAACCGTTGATTTTGAAAAAATAAGTGTTTATTAAAATCAAAATAACTTAAAAATAAAGTATTAAAAAAAATATTTTAAACTAAGTAAGTTTGTAAAGATTTGTTAATAACTGTAGTTCTAGTTGGCACATTATATACGGAACCTAATAAATTAACCAAATTTGATCACAAAAACTACTTGAAATTTTGTTAAACTGTGAAAAATGTTTTGTAAGTGATATAAAATTTTTCAAAATAAGTCCTAACGTTAAAAATTAAGTAAGAACTTATTTTATCAAAACAACAATTATACAACAAAATTACAAGTAAAAATTTTTTATAAAGTTCAAAAACTTAAGAATTTTAAAATAGTGTTCAAACTTCATGATAACCTATGATTTTTGTTCAGGTTTCTAGGATATCTAATGATTTTTATTAATACTAAGTTTCATGGGTTTTCACTTTAGTTTTTTACTTTACTATTTTTAACGATAGTCCAGAATTCTATGATATTTGGTTACACTGATCAAAATTGAATCTACTAAAAGACACACATATCTTAGTTATCTTCAACAACAAATTAAGTATTCATAAAATGGATACAAAAAAATAGACTGTATTCAATAAGCAAGTACAGTAACCTCTCGCATCTTTACGCACTCAGGACGTTACGCACTCTCGTTTAGTTACGCATTTTAGAATTCTAAAAAAATTCAAAAAATAAAAACAATATTTTTTTTAATGTTTCACAAATTAGGTTTATTGTATATATTTTTTTAAATATGTTTTTAAATGCTAACTCACCTATATAAAACTCACCACTAACCTCACATATATATTTAATAACATGCAAGACAAGTTTATCCTTATGTGGGCAAAGGTCAAATTAAAAAAAGTTGTAGTAACATAAACAATTTTTATTAAACATTTTTCTTATTTTTATATATTTTTGTTCAAAAGAAGCACTACAGCACCAAATGCATATTTTTGTAAAAGGCTATAGAAACAAATTTTAATATAGACACCACACCATTTCTTAATTGTAAACAAATGCTTAATTTACTAAAAATATATAACAGAATACATTTAATTTTCTCTAAATTTATTTAAGTACTTTCGTAGTAAGACTCATCAGAAATAGTTTCTTACTGAACTGGAATGAATACAAATTGAAATAAAATCATACTGAAGTTTAAAGTTTTAAGATATAAAATGACGTAATAATCAAATGTTAAAAATTAAATAAGTGCTAATGCTAAACACATTTGGTATACTAATAAAACTCGTTAGAATTAAAACAATCTAAATAAACAAGCGATAAAAATTTAAATTAAAACTATGCTTAAAAATAAAATTTAACAAGATTTGATTATTACGTCATTTTATATCTTAAAACTTTAAACTTCAGTATGATTTTATTTCAATTTGTATTCATTCCAATTCAGTAAGAAACTATTTCTGATGAGTCTTACTACGAAAGTACTTAAATAAATTTAGAGAAAATGAGATGTATTCTGTTATATATTTTTAGTAAGTTATGCACCGGAAAAAAGCTGTTCAAATGCTTAAATATAAATTGAATTTGCTAAGTAGAATAGAATATAAGTGTTTAGTATCAAATTATTCACATATAAATAAAGATATAGATAAAATCTACTTATTATTAAAATCTGTAAAACTTTTCTATTAGTATTATTATTTTATATTAATTCAAATCCTTCTTTTAATATATGTATAGTTTTATCTTTTTTATTAATTTATATACAAAGTAAACAAATTGTTTAAGTCCCCAGTCTGCTTTTAAATAGAAGCAATATCAAAAACTAGCCATTATAATAAATATATTTGGTACCTCTCGTATCTTTACGATCTCTTGTATCTTTACGCATTTTTTCTGTGGACACAATGTGCGTAACTAAGCAAGAGGTTACTGTAGCTTGTTAATATACTTTATTATGTCTTAACTAGGTATAACCGTTTGTAATAATTTTCACTTATATGAAAACATCAACTAAATTGCTGCATTACCAACTTAAATGGATAATCATTGAAACTAATCTTAACCAAACAAAGTTAGAGAGAAGTTTTTAAAGATTTTTCAAAAAAGAATTTCAACTTTTTTCTCACTAAGTTTAGAACAAATTTAATTTAAAAGGAAATACAAATTACAAAATTTTGTAATTAATGAGTTTTAATGTCAGATTTCATACTAAAACAGTTGCTTTTACTTTCAAATATACCTTGTTTGTCTAGATAAAGATTTAACGTCGAAATACATTAAGTCTGACAAAAAATAAACAAGAAGATATAACTGTAACTACTATTAATAAATTTATGAACTGATAGTGTACGTTTTAAGTTTTTTTTTTTGAGTATATTTTATTTGATCGTGAAAACACAGTTCAAAAGTTTTAAAACAAAACAAACCTTTTATTTCAGCAAGAGGATTTATTACAACAGCTTCATAGAACTTGCTATTATTTGGCCATTTTGCTTTTAATTTTGTACCTGGAACAAGTTCATCAAAACTTTTAACAGCTTTTTCATCTGTATACAACAAGTCTCTTAAACTGTAGATATTTAGTTCCTCTTTATCAGCTTCAAACCTCACTCGAACTTCTAAAGTATTAATGAAATAAGCAAAAGCAGAAAACTCAAACAGCTTCATTCTTCGTTTACATAATTATAAAAATACATATAAATCAAATTACTAGCCAAATACAAAAAAAAAGTTCGCATAATTTTACATAATACTGTAAAAACTAAACTTGATGAGATAAAATCATTTTAAAACCTATCAATTTAGTCTAAATAGCTAAAAACGAAATATTAAAAGAGTTTTACAAAATTTTACATTTAGATATAGTATACTAAAATTTAACAGCTCTTTATTAGTGCATACATAAACCTTTTTCTTACATAGCTTTATTTATCATTTGAAGTAATGTATCAAAATTCCTCTATTTAAAACAAAATAAACAATCATCATATCATAAAACTAAAAAAAAATTATCAATTTTTTAACAAAGTCAAAAAAACGTATTTCACTTATCTAATATGTTATATAATCTAACACATATCTCAACTAAGTAAAACTAACAATGTAAATATACTTCTTATTTTTGACAAACTAATATTTAAAAACTGATTCTAAAAACAAAACTACTTAAATGCAAATGTTTTAAGTAATCAAAAACAAAATGGTTAATGTACACTTTACGTCGCACATTTAAAAAACGAATTATAAAAAATTACTTTTTATATATGTATTTGAATAAAATTGCAATGTTGAAGGACTCAACTTCTTTAACACTATTCGTATTTTTACTTTTGGCTCATCTGACATTTCTTAATAACTTTGAGTTTTTTGAAACATTTAAAATAATAATTTATACAATCCTGCAAAATTTTGCAGTTTTTTTATGAAGTGTAGTTTAAAGTATCAGATTTTGAAAAAACAACTTAATTAATAATAAAAATAAAGGATAAAAATCCAGTTTATAGTTCTTAAAACACTTTTCAGTTGTATCTTTTCATGTGAAATATACATTTTTAAACATAACTTAAAACTAAAAAAAACTAAGATGAAAAAATAAAAAAAACAACAAACAATTTTAATAGGCATTCCAAACATAAAACCATGCTAATTCTAAAAACTACTTTTGAAATTTAAAGCAAGGGTTTCCTAAAATACTTTTTAAAAACACCCCCTAAACAAAAAATTTAAAAATAACTACCCCCCTCCTACATTTATTAGATAACTTAGCTAGTTATTAACCCATTAGCTTTTTTGCCCACTTTAGGAAACCCTGTATTAAACTAATATAAAATATAACACAACTAAACACAAAAGTTAACAAAATATTTTAAACCACAAAACAATTCAGTTTATTAAATGCTTTCTAGTTCTTTTTCGTAATCTAAAAGACAATTTAAATTTTGCTATAACTCATAACAAAACTCGAAAAAACAAATTTTTGTAAACTGGCTAAAAGTTTAAAAAACGGATAGGAAATTTTAAATTAAAATATAATAATAATAATAACTTTTTTCTTACAATAGCTTACAAGCCACAATTTTTAACTAAAGAAATTATATACTTAATATAAATTTATTTAAATATTAGTTAATATAATTTTATTTAGCAAAAACTTATATAACAATTTACACTTTGAAAGTTTTATATTAATAAAAAATTTCTATTTTTTTGTGAATATATTGAAGAAAATAAATAAATTTATGATCTATTATAGAGAAATTTTGATTTAAAAACGTCAAGGAAAAAATGTAATAATTCAGAATTAAGACTCTAAAGGTAATGTTATTTTAAGGGCATAGGGGGGTAAACACCCTGTTTTGGTTTTTGATCTTATTTCATTTAGTTTTTGCTAAGCTACAAGATGCTTTTTACAGATTTAAAAAGTTCAAAAAGTTTTTGAGATATAGCCGGTCAAAGTCGGAGGCAACAATAGGTTCCTTATGAAAGGCGCAAACTAAAACGGCAAAAATAGACTATTTCACGAAAAATCTATCTTCTACGTTTTTTGAGATTACTACCTCAAATTTTCAGGAAATGTTCCTTGCAATATTTAAAAAGACCTATCAGAACATAATTTTAAAAGTCAAAAAACAAAAATTTTATAACAAAAAAACTAAAAAAAAATGTTTTTTTAGTTTATTTTATATATAAAATATTTGTTTTTAACTTTTTAAAAATTCTTATTGACAAAATTTTCTAAATGCTGCAAGGAACATTTCCTGAAAATTTGAGGTAGTTAGAATTTTTTTTCATTTAGCCTGACTGGGACCAATTTAGCCTGACATTTTTTCAAAGTAAGGAAAATCTCTTTTAGAAGTCATTTTAGATATTGATGGGTCTTAATTAGTGATGTACCGGACCCGGACTTTTTTTCAAATTAGAATCCGGCCGGAACCGGATCCGGACTTTTTTTTTCAAATTAGAATCTGGCCGGAACCGGATCCGGACTTTTTTTTTCAAATTAGAGTCCGGCCGGAACCGGATCCGGACTTTTATTTACAATTAAAAATCTGAAATCAAGTTCTTGAACAAAATTCACTAGAAAATAACAAAATATTGAAAACTGGATCAGCTCAAACTCATTCAAAATCTAAAAGAAAACTAGCCTGAGTTTTTATAAAAAACTAAACTAGCATGAGGCAGTTAAAATTCCCAAAAATTTTCAAATTAGCAGGGTTGCCACTGTTCAAGTCATTAAAACTAGCTAGAGTGAGTATAAACAAGCCTGAGTCAGAATGAGGTTTTTAAAAACTGAAACAAATACTTTAATCTAATAATCAGAAGAACAGCTAGCAAAGGTTGACAATTTGGTAGTAAAGTTGTGGACTGATTGTGGTACACTTAACTTATTAGTACTACCCATCATGATTAAATCCTGACTTATTTAATTAATATCTAACAAATACTAAATTCTAACTGAGACTACTTTCTATAATCAGACACGATAGTTTTGAGTGATGAATCTTTTATATAAAATACAACAAGAAATACTAGCATATACAAAATTATTAATTACTTTGGTAACACTTTAAAAACTGGAAGCTATTTAAATCTATATCAAAAGACTTAAAACAAAAAACTAAAAATTAAATAAAACTTTTAGTAAACAAGAAACTGTAAAACTTTTAATAAACTATTAAACTATAAACCTGGGTTAAATATTTAAACAATTAAACACCTGTTGAAATATTCACTTTTAAAACAAAACACTACTTACAATACGCATTCACAAAAACGTTCAAGATATTTTGTTGCTTCAAGCTACACACCAAACTAACTAACTGCTTACATATAAACTGCCTGTCATGTTCTGATGTTTTGTTGCATCAGTATTTAGTTTGAAACATTTCGTCATATGATTCTCATTGACTTGCACATTCAAACGTATTAACTCTAAATATTCTCTGAGCTCAACTTTAAACAATAAATAATGCAATTATTCATTCCAAAGTTTTCAATTTTACAACATATGTAAAGAGTTGCATTTCATAAAATGTTTATTTCATAGTTTAAATGTAAACAAATGTAAATTAGTCACGTGTACAAAATGAGCCAATCACGGTAGGTGTTTAATTTTAACTAACAAAAATGACTCTTATTAATTTACACAGGGTTTGTTTTTGAAAAAATACTTTTCAGTATGCTCTTTTTTACTAACTAGATCCGGGTCCGGCCGGATCTCTGTTAGGATCCGGCCGGACCCGGACTTTTTTTTCAAATTAGAATCCGGCCAGAACCAGACCCGGACTTTTTTTTCAAATTAGAATCCGGCCGGAACCAGATCCGGACTTTTTTTTCAATTTAGAATCCGGCCGGATCCGGATATCAGACAAAAGTGGCAATATCCGGCCGGACCCGGATAGTGAGTCCGGTACATCACTAGTCTTAATTAGTACTATCATAGTCTCCGAATTCAACTAGCTTTATCTCAAAAACATTTTGAGCTTTTAAATCTGCAAAAAGCAACTCATAGCTTAGTTACAACTCAATAAAATAAGACTAAATTGTGAAAAAGGTGATTGACCCCCCTATGCCCTTAACATAACAGATTCAGTGATAAGTTTTAAAATTAGTGTTATATCTATACTAGTGTAAAAATTTAATATACATTACTAAAGACAATTGTTCAATTTAATTAAGCACTAAGTAAAAACATTATAACCAGAAGATTTATATTAAAACAACGTGCATTGTCTTGTTTTATTAAAATTTAAAATGAAACGCTTACACGAGTATTGAAATTCAAACAAACAGCTAAGTTGTTGAACTAAACTTTAATGTTTAAACTGTATTTTTTTATGAATTTTCATAATTATGACGTATATAATCTACTCAAAACAATGAAGATTCATAATAAATTTTTAGAGATTCAACAAAAGGTTTTAAGCATTTATTTTTACAAATACTGACTGATTTTGTCTTAAATAACTAAATCATTATTTAGAAATAAATTCACATCTTTCTCAATTCTTTTTAATCAAAAAGTGTGAAGCATTTGAACTGAGAAAAACTGAGATTCTCAAATTTTTAAATAAAAAAACTGATTTAGCCTGACGTTTTTCAACTTTTTTCAAAAAAACTGATTTAGCCTGACTTAGCCTGATTTAGCCTGACGCGCACGAAACCTGCTAACAACAAACACTGAACTTTAAACTTTACAAACATTTTTTTGAGGTGCATAAAGTAAAATAAGTCATTGACCGTTTATAAGCATAATCTAAATAAGAAATTTACGAAAGTTCGAGAGTTTTTGAGCTCTAATTTTAGCAAACTTTAGATAAATTGAACTTAATATAAAAAGGAACAATTTTGTCCGCTAGATGGCATCAACAGTCACAGTTTTGTTCGGATATGGCAAATATTTTGATTTAAAAATAATAATTAATTTTTGGCTTTCAAACTTCAATCACCAAGCTAAAAAACGTAATTTCTAGAGATTTATAGGGTTTTTCACTTACTTTTCAATATTTTCTAGGGATTAATAGATTTTTCAGAATATTGCAAACTTATAGGGATTTGCAGGGAATTATAGGGAAGTGGGAACCCTGTAAGCTTCACATAATTTTTAATAAGCAAACCTGACTAAGTCTATGCTAAACGTATTAAGTGCATCTTTAGTATAAGTGTATGAAGAGAATATTTACTTTACTTTTATTGCATTTAATAATGGATAAAAAACCATTAATTTTTTTCAAGTAAGAAAAGACTTAACATTAAAATACATTCTATGAAATCTATAAATGGTTTATATTTATTACAAAACACTTTACTGCATCTAATCTAAGATGTAAGATAGAAATTAAGGTCATGTAATTTAATTAAAAACTTGTTAATACTTTTGCTGTACGTACTTATATCATTAAAAAGTGCTTAACATATTACATAATTTATTAGAAAATTTTAATTTACTTATTTTATTTGCAGTAAAACATGATTGGTATATAAAAAAGTAATATACAAATTAATAGGTTCAAAATTATATTCAATATTTTTTTTTACTTCCTTACTTGAGTAAATAAGCAAGCTCTTTCTTTAAAAACTACAGCTGCAAGGGTATACAAACCAGTCAAATTAAAATCTTATTCTATATTTTATTTCAAAAAAACAAAAAAATTAATGGATGAGTAGTATAAATTTGTTACTCCAAAAAACTGAGCACAGTAAATTATTAAAGAAAAATTATATACAGGATAAATTATTATGAAAATAAAAAATTCTAAATGTACTGTTTCTATCGTTTATTGTCTTTAATAATATTAACTCATGGTTGCCACTGGAAATATCGAAAATAAAACTCCTGAACATGAAACAAATTTTCCGGCTTTAAAAGAATTATATATTGTAAAGACTATCTACTAGGGCGCACTTTTTTAGACGCTAGTAGTCATTTTTATAAATCATAAAACAGGTAATTACATCGTCTGGCCATTTTAGACCTCAATGGTTTGAACTATTGTACCATACTCTATTTTGTCTTACTTTGTTTAAAGTTACTTAGGTGTATCTTTTATGTAAATTTTTGTTTACTTTTAACTTATAAAAATAATTTGTAAAAAACAGTTTTTGACATTTTATAAACATAGTGTAAAGGATTTGGAATTAAAAGTGAACTGTATTATCTCAAATTTAAAGTATGGATAGTGTTTGTATTAGGTTCAGTAGCAGTGTTTTAATAAACCATTATTATAGGTTAGGTGTTCTAGATCTATAAAACCTTATTAATATATTATTTTATTAGTCTTATTAAAAAAAGTATAATTAATTTCAGCACATTATAAGAAACATTACAGTATCTTTTTCTAATTTATTTTAGTACCTTAAGTTTAATTCTAACCTAAAAGTGGAAAATAGACAAGAAAGCTTGTACTTTCAAAAACCTAGAAGAAAATCGGAAACATGGAAGAAATTTATAAAAAACCGGTGACCACCCTGAACTCGTGTTTAAAATCTAAAATTCTAAAATAGCTAAGCTATCTAAAGAGCAAAAAAGATTGTTAAACCATAAGTAATTACTAATGCTAAATTAAGAAAGTAATAAATAGATACAAGGTTCCCACTAAAATTTCAAAGTAAAAATGTATAGGAAAATCCACAAAACATAGCAAATTTATAGGGAAATTGTCAAAAAAAAAAACGATGAACGTTAAACATTACTAGCATATTTTTAAGGTACATGAAGTAAAATATGTCATTAACCGTTTATAAGCACAGCCTTAATAAAAAATTTACGAACGTTCGAGGGGTTTTGATCTCTAATTTTATTTAAATAAGCAAATTTTAAATAAACTGTATTTAATATATAAAAGAAAACCATTAGAGATTTTGAACTAAAATAAATAATAATAAAAATATATAAATACGGGCTTTTTCACAACGCGGTGTCACTGTTATGGATTTCAAATTTAAATCACCAACCAAAAAATGTAATTTCTGGAGATTTTCACATATTTTTAAAAATTTTCTAGGGATTTATAGGGATTTTTCAGAATATTGCAAATTTATAGGGAAGTGGGAACCCTGAATTCACATTGGCTGTAAGGCGAATACACCTATAATACATTCCTGATATTTTCATTAACAACATCCAAATTTTTGACTAAGTGACAACCATGTAAACTTCATAAAAATTTATTAAGAACTAGTAATAATAAAAAAACAATTAAAACTAATCTTTAAATATTATCACTCACGATTTTTTTGTGCACAGTTAAAAGTGTGTGCACATTTTAGGAAACACTGTTATAAATGATTGAAATTATTTCAAATTTAGATATAATCGGTTCTTAAAATATAAACATGTAATACTTTTTATTTTACAATTTATATAACTAAGCAGCTAAACTTATAATGTTAAAAATCAAAAATTTTATAACTTAAAACTATGAAACTTAGCAAAAAACAGGATAATTTATTATAAAACTAGTATTATAATTTTCTTTTAAATGTTTATCTATCACGGCAAATAATTACCTTTGTTGCTCTTGTTATTGGTGAAGGAATGTGATGTAGTGGTATGTTGGTGATGCACACTTTTTAGCTTATTTGCTCGATTTTGATTCTAAAGTGAAAACAATTTTTTGATGTTTTTAAATGCTTCCAAAACTTAAATAAATCAAAATTATAAATCAAAACAACTATTTAGTAAAATTTCTACTCAACTGAAGTATCTGTATGATTTTTATGGTCACATGATAATACAAAATCTATATAACAAATAACAGGACACACAGTTCAACAAACTAAATATATTTAGAGCAATTTTCATCAGTAGAATACAAAGCTTTTCATGTTTCTATTTTACTATTTTTTTTCTTTCGAAATACTTTGTATTTTATAAGGCATGTTATTGTTATTGTATTAATGTGTAGTTTTACTAAAAGTTAATAATTTGTAAATTATTTTAATTAGTTTTAATTGTTGCTTATTGCTTTTTTTCTTTTATTACTCTTTTGATTAATTGGTTACTATATTAGTTTTAAAACCTTATCTCATGTTAGCTTTGCATTCTACTGATCAGATCTGCTCAAAATAATTCTAGTTTAATGAATTCTTTTTCCTGTTTTTCTTAAAGCTACTAGTCAGTAAGGTTTCAATAAGTTAAATTCTGGCAATTAAGATTATTTTATACTTTTAGGGGCCAAATCTTAAAAAGTGGAATGGTATACCAGTTTCAGTGCTGTTCCATTTAGTTGAACATCAAATATTATAAAATCAGTCAACCGAAAGCAAGTTGATCTGAAGAAAGTTTACATTTTTAAGATATAGTTATATAAACCAGTCACAGTGTGATTGCAGTGATATTCTAGACAAGAACTTTAAGATGTTGTTCCAGAACTGAACTTACTTGTTATTATATAGTTTATTATAAAGTTCTTTTTTACACAATATGTTTTCCTTTTTTTTTTAATTTTAATTCCAACTAGTTAATTTCTAATTTAATTATATATTCTTATAGTATATTCCTGTCAGATTTTAATTCTTGTGAAAAAGTTTTGACCGCATTTAATGTATTTTCTAAAGTAATATGTTATTTATTTTTTTATGTTTGATATGTTTTTTAATATAAAATAACCACCAAAAGCCAAACCTAGTTTTTATAAGTGGTATAGAGTACATTTATCTTGAAGTATCATTTATTTTTTTAGTTAAGTTTTAGTATAATTATGGTTTTTAGTGTGGTTGTACACTACACCATAACCCTACAAAGTGATTAATATTTTAAATAAAAAAAAAATC
>NW_028139424.1:0-78492 GCF_965202585.1 Thalia democratica
ATATGAAATTTTAATGGTGTTCTTGTTAAAGATCTTGTGAAGTTTGTTATTTCTTGGAAAATGAACTCGTACAAGATCCATGAATTTTTTACCAATGTTTGTTTTTACAGAATTGCAGAATGGGGGGTTGAAGTAAATAATTTTCCTGGACTCTCTGGTCTTTCTTTGGGGTTTGAGATAGTTTCGTTGTAGCTTTTGAGTTTGTTGTATCCGCTTTTAGCTAAGGCTTCATTGTAGTCTTTTTTGATGCTATTGAAAATCTCTTCGCTACTGGAAAGTTTACCTAATCTGTTACTAACCATTGAACCTATGCTCTTTCTTATTAGTTTAGGGTGATTTGATTGGTTGTTTATATATCTTATATGCGAGTTTTCTTTTCGAAATGGGGCATATGTGTTATTTGATAAATTCATTGTGATGTCTAAATAGTCAGTTTGGATTAAATTTGCTTCCACAGTTATCTTAAACCCATGATTCTGGGAAATCTTTCTGATTGATATAGCTGCCCTTTCATTTTCACATTTGGATTTCTTTAAAGCTGTTAGACCATCGTCCCGATATAGCCCAAATGAAACTAAAATGTCAATTGAAGACAAATCGGACAAGATATATAATCCTATCAGATCGCAAATTTCTGCACTTATATAACTCCCCATAGGCACATCGAAGTTGTTAGTGTCGTTTTTCTACCCATTCTACACCTTTAGAATCTGATAAGACACTCATGCAGGAATGTAATATAATATTTATATTTTGAGGAGTTATATTAATATATGTCTCAGCAAATTTCAAAGCCTTAATTAATTCATTTACATTATATAGACTTTAAGATATTTTTAAGCATAATAATTTGTTGATATAGCTTTTTTTAACGCTTTATACTACTTTGTACTGAAACTCATGATCAGTTTATTTTTGATTTTTAAAAAAATACAAAATCGTAGTTGTATGTAGACTATTAGTCTATTAGTATTTTCATTAATTAGTTTATTTTAAAAACAACTGTTAAAGATAACAGTTGTACAAAAAGTACTCTTATTCAAAAAAAAAATCAAAAATAACTTTTAAACTCAAACAGCAAAAAATTTTTTACGATTTAAACTAACTTGGTTTCTAAAAAGGTAAAGTTGCAAAAACTTTGATAATTTTTTTTCTAGATGAAAAGTAATGAAGCTAAGAGATACAAAACTTACCATTGAATAATAAAACTCGTACTTTTGTAAAACTTCACTATTAAAAAGTACTTATTCTAAAACTTTCAAGTGTTGATTGTAATACCAGGTAATTTAAAACTTTGTTATTATAAATACTTATAGGTTGTCAACAAAAGTTTATTTAACGAAAAAAAAGCGCTCAAGTATTTGGTCCAAGGACCTGGTGTACGAAAAAACCTTTCGGTTATCGAGTCATACACCAGGATACATCACCAGGACAAAAAACGAAATTAAACGGCTGAACGCTTGTTTTAATCAAAAAAAAATTAAACTTTTTTTTGGGTATTGTAATTTTTATAGTAAAAGTACTTTTCAAACAACACTGAATTTAAGTGTTGCTTTTTAAATTTTGTTGATAAACATACTGAGTTCGTTATATTATAAAACATGTTTTATATTGTAAATAAATCATATAAGTATTTAATTATTATTTCAAACAAACTTAAAAAAATAATCAAAATTTTGTTTTTTATTAAATAACTTTAGAAATAAAAAAAAAAAAAACAGAAAAAGTATAGAAAATTTTAAAATAAGTTGTTTAAGCTTTCTATTAAATACTATTAAAGTAATACAATACTTATAAGACGAGTTGTATGAGTTGAATTGCCGTATAATTTCGATCATTGCAGTTTTATTAAGGCTTGTATTTATAATTAACTTTAAGCTATCTTGTGGCATCAATAACATTTCTTAAATAGTCTTACAGTTTATCCTATAAATGATCAATATACATAAAGGACTTTGAAAATATTATTAAAAGTCTTATTGTTCTTAAATAATTTATTGATAACAACTGTTTGAAAAAATAAGAATGAATATTCATTGCAAAACATAGTTGTAAGTATTTTGAAAAGCATTGTTTAAGTATATACGTTCTTACTTCTTAACACATTTTTTGTGTTGTGTACAAATAAAACTAATAAAAACTTAAAATTTTATAATCTTGATTTTATAAATTTCATGTTGTAGTTTTCTAAACGTCTAAAAGAATGATCTATTGTAAGTATAAATTTTGATACATGTGTTTATAAGATATAAACATTGTAGTATATTCATGTTCTTAATTTTTTTCTATAACTGTGATAAATTACTTTTTTGATTTTAGTATGTAGATTACGATTAGTGATCATTAAATAACTAAAAAAAAATCTAGTTGATTTTTTTACAATTTTTGAGCAGTTTCTGATATTAAAACTTTACATGACTTTATATTAATTAAAATACAATAATAGTTATAAGTTACAGAAGGACGTATTTAGCAATTTTGAACACAGTGGTGATTAAAAAGTAATTTAAAAAATATACTTATGTAAAAAGTTAACAAAAATGATCAATAAAATGACAACTTACTTACTCTGGTAATAGCTTTTTTTAATCAACTATATAAAAAGCTAAAAGTATAGAGTTTATAGTATCTGAAATTTTAATACAACAGTTATTTAATATATCTGCTTGTTTTCGAAATATCAAACTAATAATAGCATTGTACATCTTAAATATAACTCAGATTGATCACAATAATTACGTTTTGTTTTTGAAATTACTTTTTTGCTTAGAAATAACTTATAAGTTATGTTTTGTATAGATATAGATCATACTTTTTGTTAACTATTTGTAATAATTATAACAAATTCAAAATTTTACATATAACTCAAAAAGTTTACCTTGAACATATAAAATTAATTTTATAATAGTAAAGTGTAAACAAAAATTTTAAATTGTTTATTTTTTGTATTGTTTTTAAATTGCTGTGCTTACGTTAAATTAAAAAAACAACATAATAGATATAAAAACATAATATTTCAATTGAAATAGACCGAGTTATTTTAACTTAATTTGTTTATAACCGAGCATCCTGAAGTTATGTTTTATATAAAAAAACTACATAATTAATTAAACAAAATCTTTTAATTAGTTTTTGCTGTAAAAACAGTTATAATTAAGTAATTCAGTTATCATATTGTTATCTATTGATCTTTAAGTTTTATCGTTATAACATTTTAACTTTATCATTAAAAAATAGAATGGTACACTGTACAGTATAAATTGAGTTAATTGTTTGAAAATATTTAAAAAACCAAAAAAATTTTTGTAAAAAGTTCTAGTTTTTTAAGTATGTAGTATTGGAGTTAACAGTACACTAGATGCTTATAAAATGCTCAAGACAACATGAGGCCAGATTAAAGTTAGTTATATCGTTATAAATATTTTACCTGTTATCAAAATTATCGTCATTAAGTTCATAAAGTTAAGCAAACATAATAAAATATTTTGACAAAGGAGTAATAAAATAAATTTCATATTCTGTTTACAAAAAAACAATTTGAACTTCAAAGTCATAGTGGTAGTGAAACAATTTCAAAAGCAAATTTGTCCTACATCTTTTTTCTTTGTTTAACATTTTACAATCTATTATTTTTTAAATTGACTAAATTTCAAAATTACTCAAACACAAAAGCTTTTATATAAACAAAAAGAACATTTTGGCTAATAAATTAATTTGTGAAACAAATCGAGAAATTTCTTAATGTTCAAAACATAGAAAATAAAATAAGTTTTGTATATTTACTTCGATAAAACTTTGTCTTGAGTCTTATTATGTCATTCATTTATTATTCGTGTCTAAAACTATAATTGGTATATTTTGTATATTATTAACATATTTTCAAATAAATACTAATTTGTTTTATAGTTATAGAATCACTAAGATTTAATTTGTTTTGTAAATTTGGTTCAAAACTGATAAATAGTTAAAACAGTGTTAAAAATTAAACCTTCTTTATAAATCTAAATTTGAAAGATAACTTATTTTAATTTAACTCTTTCTATGCTTAATACTAATTTAGCTTAACTTTAGTTTATAAAAGTTTTAGTAAAATAATCCGCATTTAAAATTTATTATTTATACTTAGGCTAGACTAAAGATTTACTAGTTTGAATTATTAAAGACTTTAAAAAGATGATGAACTTTTTAATAAGACATACTGATCGTTGTTTCAAGCTTAAGTTATATTAAGAATACATTTTAAAAAAATTAAACAAACACTTATGATTGTAGAAGTTTAAACTTCAATATTAAAAAAAAATTATATGATATATTAAACTTGTATTGTTTATACTAACTTATTTTTTAAATTTCAGTATTTTATTTAATTACTATACAGTTATAAGCCATCTGTTTTCTAATTAAAAAAATTGAAATTTAAAAAGCTATTAGCTGTAAATTGATTACTAAGTAGAGGTTATAATCAAAGTTATTTCCTTAATTGTTCAAAAAGTTTTTATTTCAGTGACTTTTATCAAAAATTAAAGTGCTACTATTAAAACCAATAGACATAAAATTGATATTGAATTTTTATTTAATCTCAAAACTATAGTAATTGTTTAGGTTTATACAAAGCTACTAATGCATCAAAAACAATTACCATTATTAGAAGAAAAAATAAGCAAATTTCAGCTACTAATAACATATTGATAAATTAAATATACTACGCTAAGTTTTTAATTCATTTTTATCTCGTTGAGCTTTTGTACACAAAGTGTATTAAATGCAATAAAGTAATACCCGTTAGAGTTTACTTTAAAAGAAAGGTATTTAGGTTTTAATAGTTTAATCTTAAAATAAAACTTTCATGAGGTTGAAAACTTATAAAACTTTTTTTTTCGATTATTTGTCAAATAGAAAATTGAAAAGCAGTATTCAAGGTATTTTGTGTATTAAGTATTTACTTTATAAAACCGGCTGCAATACATGCTAAGACCTAGATTAGACCTGTCTAATTTAATTTTTTAAAACTTTACTGAGATAAAACATAAGAGAAAGCTTTTAAGTTGTTGAAATTTGTTGAAATAACTTTCAACTTTAATTACTCAAGTCTAAAATCTGAAATATTTAAATTCCTTTATAAGAACTGTACAACCTCTTAAAGAAAACCAAAATTTAGTAACAGCAATTTAGAATTACCGTTAGTAAATGAGAACATCTGTTGTTATAAAAACTTAATTAGAAAAGTATAACAAACTTAATTAAAATAAAGAAAACATATCTATATAAATTGCCTTTTTTTTTAGTAAAAAACCTACAAAATTGCCTTTATAAACCTTTTATTGTTTTTGTTTTGTTAACAATTTTTATATTTATTTACATTTAGTTTAAAACCTTATTAATTTTATCTAAAATTAAATTTAACATTTAGATTAACTTAGTTCTTGTTTGCACAAACTAATTTTATTAAGGACACGTTGTTCTTTCATTCTAGTTTGCAAAAAAGATTTTTTTATGTATGCTGCCTTTGAAATAAATTTACCAATATATTCTTTAAAGTGTTTCAAGAAGTGTTATTTTTTTTTGTAAACAAGTTTTACAACATTGATTTATTTCAATGCGCATCACTTTTAAAGATTGCAGAATTAAACAATGTGGCTACTAATACTTTAATATTTTATAAAATAAAAAATCTTGTGCCTCAAAAACTATTAGCAGTATTTACAATAGAAAAAATTTTTTCTAAATCCGTAAAATGTTCTATTTTCGGCAAAAATTTTCCAATATTAACAGTCAAGAAGGCATATAATTTTATATAATTTTATTTGAACAAAGGCTACACTTATGTGGTAGTAAGTAAACTAGACACAGGTCAAATCTAACAATGAACTTTTATTTGGAAAGTTTAGTTTGAACCTTGTTGTTCATTTCGAAGTACTTATGTTTTTAATCTAGAAAATTTTACCGTGTTAGAGTTTTATCTTTTGATTTTCATAAAAGGCGTGTTTTGCTAAAATAAGAACTATATAACTTATAAAAGCCGAAATATAATATAACTAGACGCCAAGCAAACAAATTAGATTATAAGTTAAAAAAAAAGTTGATATTGATAAAAGCGTAAATTAAATAAAATCACCCGTACTAAATTCTTAAATCTAAAATAAATGTAGTTTTAGTCCACTATTAAACCTAAAATTTTACTTATATTTAATAAAAACTTTAGAAAACTTTCGTAAAAAATGGTCTTTATCTTTTTTACTAATAAAAGATATTAAACTAAGAGAAAGTCTAAAATAAGTAAAAATCAACATAAAACGAAAACAAGCTATACAAAACTTATTTTATAAAAGTATAAAGTTAAATATCTTGTGCACTTAAAACATTATTTAAGTAAACAAGATAAGTTTCAAATATTTTATTTCTTAAGGTATATTTTTTTGATGAAAACTTTAAGCTTTATGAAACGTAAATTTGAAATTTCTGTAAGCTTTTAGGTTTCTATATGTGTTTTTTACATCTAATTTGTTTGAGGCTTGCGAGCCAAATAAATAATTTTTAGTTTTACATACTGAATAACATCAGGCTTTACATAAATTTTATTTCTATTCTTATGTAATTTTAAATTGATGAAAGGCAATAACAGTAGAATAAAAACAGTTTTAGAACTCAAAAAGCTTTTACATTGTTTTATGTTAGTCAGTCGAAAAACTTAAAATAAAGTTTTTAAATAAAATAAAAAATATTTCCCTACTTAAAAAAAAAATTAATTAATTGTGATAAGTATCATAAATAATTAATATATTTTAGTTCAACTTTTTTTTTGTACTCAAAATTGTTAAATTTTTAGTTTTTTTCTTTAGTTCAAGTTTTGTTATACAAAAACAGTTTTATACTTAATCAATAAGGGTTTTAAATGTTTTGTTTAACTTAAGAAACGTACTTTAAACTAATAATTATTTTTCACTTAAACAAAATATTTCTGTATATTTTTACGATTGCAAGCTAGAATTTTACATCAGAGGACTTTGAAACTTGTTTAATTATAATTTTGTACGTTGCTTATGAATTGCATCTTAGTTTAACAGTGTTAAGATAAGAAATTTTGTTGAGAAAAACAAGACATAAGTTTATTAGTAGATTACTTTAAATTTTCTAAACTTAACATTCGATTAAAAGGAAAAAAAAGTTTAAGTAGTTTTTCTGTTACAACAGTCTACTTACTAACTAAGTATGAAAGTTTTTATTTTTAAGTTTTTCTTCGTCAGTAAAAAACAAATTACTGTAAATTAATTCTAGAAAAGTATTATTTGTTAAAAATATTTTAAGTTTTATTAAACTTCATATACGTAAAAAAAATTCTTTTACATATTTTTTAAGTTTATTAGAATAAATAAATGGGACATAAAAAAATATAATAAAAATCGTAAGTTTTAGTAATTGCCTTTTTAAAGAAATTTAATTGAATATTACTAGCAATTTATTATATTTTCAACTTCAAAAATAAATTTTTAAATAGTTTTAGATTATAATGAAGTAGAAATTTAGAGTGTAATTAGCTTTGCCCTGCAGTAAAATTTTTTTGTAACAGTTAAGATATATTTTGTTAAAAGTTTATAAAATTAATTTTGTGTTATAACTTGATTTTTTGTTATCGTTTTATAGCTACAAATTGTTTTTATTGTACATATAAAACATCTTAGTTTTAGAATTATTTAATAATATACAAATGACATAAAAAATGTTTTATTATTTTAGTTTTCAAGCGAAAAAACTTGATAAACTATATAAAAAAAGTAATCTTAAAATATCGATATTATGAACTCATTTTGTTTTGTTTAACAATACAAACTTGAAAACTTTTGGAGATTTTTTATTAAAAGGTTTTCAAAGTGAAAGTTTTGTTAAACAAATGTTTATCTGTCAAAAATAAAATGTATTAGGTGTAAATGTATAAAATTGCTTTAATAGGTAAGGTTTTACGTACTGCTGGTTTTCAACTTAAGAAGGCAAGAATTTTGAACTTCAAATAACAAAGTATTATGCAAATTGTATAATTGAGTTGTTTTAGTTATAAATGATTACTTCTTTCGTCAGTACTTTAAATTGAAGTTTTTTTTATTAACTACTGATGGAAATTTAAATAATATAAACAAAACACACTGTGTTTTTTATATTTTTGTGAGCACGCGTTAGATCTATCAGCGCATACAAAGTATTTAAACGTTTTAGTTTATTGATGATGGTAAAACTTTAACTTAAAGGTTAAAATTATTTTTTATTAACTCAGCAAAGCTTTTTAGCTCCACATAAGCTGATACATTTGCTTAGGTTACTAAAACCAAAAAAACATTAAGTTTAGTATTTTGTCTCAAGAATTTCCGTTTTATTTCGAATATTCGAAATCAGGTTGTTTACTTTTCTTTCAATGTAGTAAATATTTTTTTAATCAAACAAACGTTTACTAACAAAAAAATGAAATTTTTATACTATAGGTTTCTTTTATATGTTGTTTGTTATAATATTAAATTGTTTATTGCAGCGAAATAAATAACGATTTAATAGTTGGTTACATTTTGTAAGTTTAAAAAAACTTTAAATTGAAAATTTTAAAAATACAGACCTTAAATAACTGTAAGCAACTTTTTCACTTAAGTAAGTATTAATAAATAATTTACAGTGGGTTCAAAAATTATTTATAAGTGAATGTTTGTTTTGAGTTTTATAAAGTTACTGAAAGGTATTAATTTTTTTATTCAAATAAGATTAAACACACTCCCATTTTTACAAAAATTATTGTCAGTTGTTTTTATTTTTATAACCTGATATAGTTGTAAGCAAATATATTTAGATTAAAAGTTATTGTAGGTGTTATTGTAAGTTTTATAATAAGAAATTAGTTTTTTTTTTATTTTTAAGATGGTTACGATTTAATTTTTTTTAAGTATACGACATTAGAAGAGTTCTTTTTCAAAACTGTAAACAAATTAATACATTTTGTTAGATTATTTAAACTATTAATCAAAATGTTTAAAAGCAAATTTACTTTTTTTACTAATAAATTGGTTTTCTATCAAACAAATCGTTAAAAATTACTAAGAAATAATGTTTAAAATAAGTTTCAAATCAAATAGTGTCAAATTAGTTTCTATAAAGTCTGAGCTTAAAGCTTTTAGCGTGTTAAGTTTCAATTAATACATTAAATTATTCTTTATCCTGATGAATAGAACAGTCAGAAACTTCAGTTAATTTAATCAAGCTATCAATGAGTTAATACTATTTATCAACTTAAAAAACACAAACTTCTTTCTTGCTTTGTTTTATGGTTTAATAAAGCAGTCTAGCTTGTTAATCTAGTTCAGCAACACAAATTGGGGTCAATTACGCTTTATACGTGGGGTTATTTTCAAATTTTTTTTCGGACTGCAGCTAATCTAAGAGATAACGACAAACAAAAGCGGGCGCACATTTTATTGTGACGTAATAGTTCTGCCACCCGATTTACCCCAAAAAAGTGAAAAAACTACTTGGCTCACAGAAGAGATAAACAATAGCGAGCTTAATTAAACTTTTTGTTATCAAACATTTCTTTTTACTTTAACGGAGCGAATAAAATAAATTTTATATGAAAAGTAGTATTTTGTAAAAGTTTAAACTAAGATTATTTAAGGTTTTGCTACAGCTCGGTTATAAGGATATTTGCGCTTAAAAGCACAGTGCTTAGATAAGTTTGTTTATAAGTTTGAAGTAATTTTTTAATTAAGAAATTACGTAGATTTAAAAGAAGAATATGCATTAAAAGCCAAAAATTGTAATAAAAGATACATTCAATGTTGTACTAAGTTTAGAACAAACAATACATATTCTCTAATAAAATTGGTTTGAACTCTATTCAATCTTTTTGTTTAAAGAAAGTTCATTCGGCAATTTAGAATATATAAAAACTTAATAAACTTTTTATTTAACTTTATTTGCACTTTTAACATTTAGCTTAAATGATAATTTTCAAAAATAGAATGTAAAAAATTAGTAATAAAGTTTATAAAAATATATGAGAAAATACTTAAATATTATTAACAACAAAGCAAAAGATTTTCTTAGTAATTTTTGAAGCATTTTTTTAAATGAAATTTTCAATCTCTTACTTAGACAAACAATCAATCAAGAAAGTAGATAGAAATCTTTTGTTTTAAGTAATAATTTAAGTCTAAAAGCTCTAAAAATCTGCTTTTAAGCTTTATTGAAAACTTTTAAAGCTATATACATAAATTTAGTTCACCAGAGATAGAAACAGAACTAAAGTAATATTCTATTTTTTTTTTTCAAAGACAGTTTAGTCTTTAAATGAAATGTGAAAACATTCAATTCAGTACATAAAAACTAACTTTACATGCGAAAATTCTGTTTTTCACCTCAGTTTACTTTCTCGGTAATCTTCGCTTGAAAAAAGTTTTTTACTTACAGGTGAGAGAAGCTTTTTATATATAAACTGCTTTATTATATAGCAACACAAGTTCAAGAGCACTAAAGTGTAAATACGCCTAGTAGATAGAAGTTTTACTTTCTATTTTGTTTGTTTAGTAATTGATTGATTTAGTATTTTGTTTTAGTTAGATTTACACCACTTTTTTAGATTATATAGTGTATAGTCGTATTTATAGTGATACATATTTTTTTACAGTTAAATAGCTGGTAGCTTTTAAGCATTACAAAGGATAAGTTTATAATTTAGTTAAAGTGTTTTAACATATACTTGATATGTGAACTTGTAAAAAACATGTTTTTTTTAACAAGAATAATATATATTTAAATTTTTAACTACAAAAATGAAGCTGTTCAAAATTTACATCGCTTTTTTATTTCTCGCCAATTGCGCCCGTTCTGAAGAAGATGTCATTGTTGAAGACGACATTGTTCCGTACTTGGAAGAAGATGATGACATTTTAACAGAGTATGTTGATGTCAGTTTTGATGACGTGCCATTTGTAGAGCAGGCGGATCACTACGATGACTACCACGAGTTCACTGATGATGACATTACAAATAATGAGTGGGCAACCTTACCCTGAAACAAAAACTCAAAAGAAGTATTCTAATCGAGGTAGTTAAGGAAAACTTAAAATTTTTGATATTTATTTTAGTTAAGTTTTTAAACAAACACTTACAAACTTGTGTTAGGCTAAGCACATAGTAGTAAAAAATACTATTATGTATTTATGCTTGGTAGTTGTAATGAATGAAACAAAATTAAATCTAATTAGTATGTTCTTATATACAAACTTAGAAATTTACATGATAAATTGTCAGAAAAAGAATTTGTAAATACTAGTAAATACAACAGATTATTAATTATTTTCAGCTTGTGTATAATTACAATGATGCTTGTCTAACCTTATTGTATATTATAAAATAAATTAACCTATTTCACACAACCTATTAAAACTCAATAACATTAATTTAATACTATTAGTTTTTTAAACTCACTTATAATACATTAAAAGTTAATACGTGCATATTGTTTTTAAAAGTTTTCATGGTTATCAAAGTTTTAAATTTCTTTTTAACAGTTTTTTTTTATATATTTAGTTATTTTTAATTCAAGTTTAGATAGTACGATTTAAAGTACCTTTAATTGTAGCTATTATCCCATATGCGCCTACTTAGTAAATTTCACAACTTAAATTATACATCTGGTCAAAGCTTTAGTTATTCGATGATTAATTTAAATACACCAATTTAATGAAATTAGACTCGTATAAAGGAAATATATTTGCCTTTGACTTTTTGCATTGATAATTGGTATCTTAGAACTCGTTAAAAAAATAAACAATTAATATAAATGATATTGGATAGTAAAGACGCTCAAATGTAACTTTTAAGTATACTTTTAGTTATCAGAACAATGAGTTTATTTTTACTGAAAGTGGTTAAAAGTAGAAATATTAATGTTTGTATTGACTTTATATACAAAACAAACAAATAAGTATTTTTAGTGGTTTTAATTTTATGGAAAAAAAGATTTCATATTGATAGCATAAACAAAAACAATGTGCACAGTTGTTTATAAATGTAATTTAAAAAAAGTGAGCTAAAATATTGTTAAAGTCTTCTTTATTCTTTTTTACACTAACTGACAACCAAAAAAATACTTCAAAGATATTACTTTGAAAAAGTACTTTAAAAAATAATGTCAAAGAAGCAAATTCAATGTGTAAGTAAAAACAAACAAATATGTTGGAGAAATTTTTTACAAGATTTTAAAGTGGGTAATTGTTGTGCTTTTACATACTACTCTTTAAATAGTTGTGTTTTTGCTATGTTCAACTAGATACCTTTGATTTAAGAACTTGTATTTCGGTATTGTTATCTGCTTAACTTTGAAGCTTAATGTATCTTGTATCAAAGTTTGAAAATAATAAAAATTGTAAAAGAATGTTGCAATAAAAAAGACAGGAGTATAAAAACTTTTATTATTTATAGGATGGTTAAAGGCTTAAAAAAAGAGAATGCTAATATAAAAAAACCTATTCTACTAAAGGAACAAAATTTATAATATCAAATGAAGTTTTTATATATTTTTAAAGGTAGTCAACCATGTTTAGTATCTGGATGTAATGTCATATTTTTGGTTGACACTTGAAAATGAAATGATCTCTAAAAATTTCGACACACTTAAAGAATGGATGAAAAAACTAATAACCTCACTTAGTATTAAACCAAAAAAAAAGTTTGTATACACTCTATACTTAAAGTTTACTTTAACTAAAGTATATGAACAAACTATGACTGACATTTAAAATAAAAAACTAACATCTTTTAACTCGATTTTGTTAAATTTTACAACCATAACTTTCATTAATGTTAGTTTTTATATTTTCAAAATATTTTATTGATACATTTTCAGTTAGTAAAGTAGTTTAAAAACATAAATTCTGTTAATTGATGAAAATGGCTAATTTATAAACTTGAAAACACTACTGTATAAAAGCTTTGCACAAGGAAAAATAGACTATTATTTTATCAATTATTACTAATTACATTAATCGCTTTATATTTTAATTATTCATTAAGATATCTTACTTTTAAAAATGTTTTAAAATTCTAGCCAAAATAAGTTAATTAAAAACAATTGTTATTGCAACAACTATGCTTAAAAACTTGTTTTGTTTTTATAACTAAAAGTTTAAAGATTCCAATTTCTGTAATAAAGAAGTAAAATTTTAGATTCTATACTGATAGAACTTTAAAATAAATATGCTTTTAAGTTATGATAAACTTAAAATAGAAAAATTAATTTTAATAAATTCCGATTTTACTAAATTTAAAACACTTGATTTCATCTTTAGAAAATTGTCAAGAAAAAGGCAAGTTGACACTAGTGGTCGCTATTCACTTGGGGTCGGGTTGTCGATAGTACAGTTCGCCCAATCTCCTCACATCGTGTTACCCATGACAACGAGTATGACGAAACAGGAAACTAATTCGTACATCAATATGATTCAACCTACTGGTGAGTTTTTATATATCTGTTTTAAGAAAACAAATTCAATGTATATTCAAATTTCTATTCTTTAGCGTATTTTATTTTATTGAGTTTAAATTGAAAATCTTTAAAGTCGTTTGATAAAAAAAAATATATTTTAGAAAAATAATAAATGTTTTATACGTGTTATAACTATTTATAGATTCTATAAAGTAAACATTTAAATTTCTAATAATACCATAAGCCGCTTATATTCAACTATAGTTACTTCAGTTCATTAAAATTTCCAACCTTATAAAAGTTTATATTATTTTTCTTTATTGTCTTATAGTAAATTGAAAATTTTTGTCAATTTAAGAGCTTATTATTAAACAATTGCACTGTGAACTTATTAATTAAAAAAAACTACAAAAAGTTTAGTTTTTATCAAATGTTAAAAATTTTTCATCTAGTATAAAACAAATAACGTAGGAGGAGAAGCAAATATAAGAAGAGCGTTGAATTTTGTGAGGAACAACATTTTATCTGAGATAAATTTGTCTAATGGAGGTGTAAAGACTCGCAATATTGTTGTCCTCATTTCAACAGATAAATCTATTGATGAAGCGAAAGATGCTGCTATCAGATTGAGAAATGATGGTTTGTTAAAAGCATTTGTAGATTCAGTTTTTTAAACTTTTCTAGGCAAGGGATCTCTAACCAGTGGCTTTTTTATTGGCTAATAACTTTAATAAATTAAGCTATTTTTATATTTAATTTATGTTTTAATAAGTTTTAATAGCATTTACAATGTTTAATATGTATTTACAATGAACCTTATTTACTTCTTTTAGTTTTATATTGCAACTTTTTATTAAACTGAGTTAAATAAGATGTGGTCTGCATAAATAACCATTTTCGAAATGAACGAGAGATAAAGAGATGAAAAACAGACATTTTGGACACTTATAGCGACGTATTAGTTAGCTTAAAAACAATAAACTTTAAGTAAACTAATAGAACTTTTAAAATACAGGTTCTATTAGTTTATTGAGGACAAATTGTAAATCTGAAATAGTTTTAAATTTATGTGTTGCGCAATAAAATTTTGTAGATTTTTCAAAACTATTGTTCTATTTTTTAATTGTTATTGTAAAACTTTTAAAAATAACACAGCTCACTAAAACAAAATTTTTAAACAAAAGTACAGCCAATATAAAATCCTTTCTGCTAAATTTTTTCCGCCGTTTAAAAAAGTTGCTTTATTTTACAAAGTCTTTTTTTATCAAAATTATAAATATACAAACTAAAATAATTACTTGTTCGAGTTAAGCTTGATATTTTATTTTTAGGTCTTTATGGCTTTAGTAACAATACATATATTTTTTTATATTTTAAAGGGGCACTGATAATTAAGTTGAAAATTGGTCCGAGCAATCAGAGACTAATATCGAGAAGTACTAGTACCTTGAGTTCAGAGTTCAGGTTTGAAAATTTCGATCAACTGGAACCAAAGCGTTATCAAATAAAAAAAACAATTTGTAGAGCGAGTATAAGGAAACCAGGTTTCTTATATAAACAATTTTTAAACTTTTTTCTAAGTAATTTTTACAAAAGTTTAAAACTTAAAAATAAGACGTTTCCTTTATTATTTTTAATCGTTAATTTAGACTAAGTTTGTTATTCTTGCACACTATTTTAATAATGTAAAAAAATAAATAAAAACTCCCAAAGTATTTTGTACAAAGCTAAATTTGATCTATGAATTTTCAGGAACTGTAAAACCTCGAAGATTTAATACTAGGAATCGCTACTTAAGGGTAAGAATAAATTCTTATTTAATTAGTATAGATCTTAAAGTGATCGTTATATGAAAACTTAAAGTCAGTAGCAGTAACCAAAACCTCTTTGGTTTTTACTGATAACTTTGTTTACATACAAAACGATAATTGGATAAAGATATGTAATCTTAAATTTACTTTACCATAAAATTACAAAAGTCTTAACTTTAAATTTATATGTAATCCGTAATATTTTTAACTACGTAACTTACGCATAATTAAAGTTTTTAACAGCTAATTAAACTTTAGATAATTTACTTGTAAAAAAATAAAAGACGGTCTTTATAAAACGATAAAATTTAACTTTCAACACGTAAAATTTAAAGCTTGCTGATATTTTTGTTTAAAAGTATAAACAATCAATGTATATTTTTAAAAACCTATGAAATAATCATCAAAAATAAAGTTTTTGAATATAAATTTTGTTACGACCTTAATTATAGAGAACATCAGAGAAAATTATATATTTATAAGTGAATTCACTTAAATCATTATAGAGGGTTAATAAAGAATAAAGTTTTAATTTTAGTAGTTTAGCATTCTTTCTGAAAATTTTAAGTCGTAATTTATTTTTATATTATCGTTAAAAGATTTTTTATTTGTTTTTGTTTGATTATTTTTTAATAATTGTCTTTATTTTAGGCTAGAAGGGGTCCTATTGGTCCAAAAGGGGATAGAGGACTTTCGGTTAGCTAAATAGTACAACTTTTTGTTATATACTTTAATATTATATAGATTTTTAAAAGTCGATAAGTTAAGAAAATTTTACCTAATATAACAATTATTATATACTCTTTAATTTTTAAAGGTCTTTATATTTTTATTTTAGGGATTACCAGGTAAACAAGGAACTCTAGGTGAAAGTTGTTCAAACTGTCGTGAGGTTTTTAATTCATTGCTGCTAGAAAAAAACTTTGTTGCCAACAAAAAACAACAGGAAAAATCAGTAAGTTACTAACAATGTTTTTTAAGTTTTACTACTTGAGTTAATAAAAAGTAAATGCAAAATGTTATAATCTGTAACAGTAAAAGTTTTGTAAACAAACTCCATAACTCAGTATTTAATAAAACTTTTGAACAAGACAAGCTTATTATTAAAAGTAAATAAAAAGGATAAGTGCATGTGAACATTTCAAACAATAGTTTTCTAGTACTTTTAAGTTCAACATCATTACATTTGTTTATAGAAAACAAGCCTAATAAATGAGCAATTAATATTAAAACTTGAGTTAAATTAAAATTACGTAGAAAGTTAACATTTGTATTCTTTTACTAGATATTTAAATTTTTATTATTTTCTTTTGTATTATATTTTTTAAACTTACTTTGAATTTATTGTTGAATCGATTTATTGTAAACTTTTGTTCACAGAATATTTAATTTAATTTAAACACAGTTAAACTTATTATTAAACTTTATTAGGTTTGTTGTGTTGTAAAACTAAACTTATTAAACTTATCATTTAAGTTTACATTGTTTAATATGTTTTAGATATTTGTATTTTTAAGGGAGACAAAGGAGACTGTGTTCCGGGACTCACTGAAAATCAAGTTATAGAAATTGTCAAAAAATATTTAGATGAAATTTTAAGTGGTAAGTTTACAATATTGAGTTACTGTTTCATTTATTATAATAAGTAAAACTAATAAGGTTTTGTGTCTTAAAGTTTTCAATTAAAATAATTGAATTTAAAGATTATTAATTAATTAAAGAACTTAATGATTTTTTTTAGAAAAGATAGATGCAATTCTCAAGGAAAAACTCGGTAGATAATAAACAGGAAATTGGTTAGTTTAGTTTTTATACCAGATAAAAACAATATATTCAAGTTAAAAACTGTTTAAAGTTACATTTCTTCATCTTTATACAAATCAAAAATAAATATTGTTAATGGCCTGTTATTGTTAATATTTAAGTATATTCATAAAACTAATCGAGCTGTACTTAAATACATGAAATACAATAAAACAATTTTTCTATAAGTTATTAGTTTTAAGTTATCAATATTTAAAAAAAATATGGAAAGTTTACTACTAACTTGAAATTAATAATATTCTTAAACAAATAATTTAAAGAGCATGCCATAAATTTTAACTTACATTTTTAATAGGTTATTTAAGAAAATTAATTCGAGGACTCGAACTTAAAATTAAAAGAAGAACTCGTAGTATTGCTAAAATCCATTTTACAATATTTAATGTTTTGGATATATAGTCCTTAGTTCAAGTCCTAAAATTTGTCTTGTCTATCAAAAAAATTTTTTTATGTTTATAACAAAAGTCTTTTCAACGCTTAGAACAAAGAATTACTTTGCTCTTTTTTTATTGAAAAAAAAACAGCTTTTTTTATGTGATACAAATTTCTGCTGTTTTGTTTACATACGTGTCATCACCACATTCTTAATGTACAAAACTGCCTTTTCTTAATACAACGAATGTTTTAATTTGTTGCCTTTTGTGTTGATTATTTGATGATGTCATACTTTTTAGCTTGCTATTTTCATAGTGACGTTTACTATTTCTTATCGTTTTATTACAAAGTTCTAACGCTCTAAAATGAGTAATTCAATGTAACAAAGCAAGTTTAATAATTTTAAGCATAGTCTTTTGTTTTATATTGAGATCGTTATTGAGTTTTATTAAAAATATACCATATAACATAATACCTACTGATCATATACATATTTTACAACCTTTAAGGTTAAATTCATTTAAATTTTTTTATAAAAGAAATCTTGTAAAAAAAAGGTGTAAAACTACGCTGTTTGTACACAGTGTTTAAGTTTATGAATTTTCTAAAATTAACAGTAAGTTTTGAATAAAATTTTCCAATTACGTAATTGTTATAGTGAAATGGACATTGTTGATATCAAAAGATTACGACTTTTCAAAAATGTTAAAAAGTTTAAACATCACGTTTTTATCAAGTTAATTAAGAGGTTTAACACTCGTGTTTTTTGTTTTCCAAAATAATTGCTTATAGCATTAAAATTTGACAAATAAAACTTTAATACAGTTATGTAGATAGATTTAAAAATCTTCCTCAATTATTTTTTGTATTTTTTTTTTAAATTTTCGTTGTTTTTTGCTGCTATAAATTAAAATAAAGTTATTGATTTTTTCTTATAAAAAGTTTCGTTTATTTTGAGTTCAAAGTACTTTAATTGATTTATTTAATTTCAAAAATATACTTTATTTCTACAATTTTTTTTTGAAATGTTATGAATAGAAAGGTACTTTTATAATTCATAATAATATAATAAAGTTATATATGAACTTAATTAAAACAAGCTAAATCTTAACAGACACTATTAACTTAATTATGAGTATTTATAAATTTTAAACAAATGAGTAGTCATATATAACTTTTTTTCAAAAAGTTTTAAATATAAAACGACTTAAGTTGATATTTGTCTTTAATAAGCGCTCTATACTTTTGAATAAAAAATCTAAAGCTGGTAACTTAAAAATAAAACCCAATTATGAAGTAACTTTAAAAAAAAGTAAAACAATGAAAACAATTTAATTTCGTAAGAAAAATTATTTTTACAATTTTATAAGTTTTTTTTGCTTTAATGAATTTTTTAGCTTAAAAAAAAAACTAAGTTTAAAAGTCAGATAACAGCATTTTTTTTAAATAATTAATTTATAGGGGTTTAGAAAAAATTATTGATGACAAAAATAAAACTAATTAATTATTTTGTTTTTTATTGTAGAAACAAAATTACTTTAATTTAGTTTTTAGTTAGCTTTAAGGTTTTAAAAGTTATAACTTTATAGATATTAGCAAATTAAAAATTCTTATTGTAAAACAATTCCTAGTTTTAAATTTCTAAACGGTTTAGCAGTTCGTACTAATTATAAAAACAAAAAAATTTATTACATTATAACTTGATGATTTAGTTATGGTTACAAAAAAACACAATATTTAATATTATACGATATTTTAAAAACAAATTTTTTGAAAAAAAATCAAAATACTATTGTTTTTTGAAATAAAATAGACCAGATGTTGTCTAAACCTGCTAAAAATTTTAAAAGCAGTATAAAAGCTGTATAACAATTAAAACTTTAAAAGGTTTATAATACATTTAATCATATTAATTTTTTTGTCAGTAAAAACTTGATAAAAGTTTATTATGTTTATAAATAAAATCTCTTTTTTATTTGTTTGTTTTTAGTAGAATTTAAATATGGCTGTATTTTAAAACTTCGAAAAAAACCATAAAAATTGAATATTTTTACAACAAATAGAAAAGCATCTTTTAAATTAAAAAAGCGTTTTTAACATAAAAAATATAGGTGTTTATTTTTTATTTTATTAAGAAAGCAAGTAGAACAAAAGCTCAATAACAAAATTACGGTAACATTTAATACTTTCTCGATACTAGCAATTTGTTTCCGTATTTTTACCTCTCACGAGTTTATATAAAACTTAAAATAATGATAAAAAATAATTGGTATACATTGGTAAAACACAAACTTTGTGGTTTATTTATAATTTCGATCTGTTCTTTAAACACTCAATCTGATACAATATCTAGTTATTTAAAAAATAATGGAAGCTATAGTTAAAATAAACTTTTAAAAACGTATTAAACTTATGAATTAAAGTTTCTACTGTAATTTCAAGTTTTTGAAAAATAGTTTCTTGGTTTTCTGCCAGCCAGCTCTATCTCTGATCCAATTACGAATTTCAGTAAAATGCTACCTTGTTTTACTGCAAACACAAAAACACTTGTGTTGTTTAAAAACAGTTTAAAGTTTTCATGTACTTATTTATAAAGTAAGTGGAAAAATGTACTTGTATCTTTTAAAAGTTTTGAACTATGAATTTAGTTTTTAGTACTTTTATAGAATAATATTATTTTTTATTAAATAGATTAATTTAAACTATGAAACATTAAGAAAAAAGTCGACTGATAACAGTATTTTTTAATTAGTAAAAATTGATATGTTGACAACTTTGTTAAAAGTTATATATATTAAGCTTTGGATTTTCAAACGATGTTATCAATCTTAGTTAATGAAAATTTTTGATTTGACGTTTACAAAAGTATTAATATTTCATTAGTTTTATTTTTCACACGTTTTTTGACTATTTCTACAACATAGGTGGTAAAAAAACAATTTAAATAAAAATATATTTATACTGACATAATTCTTTAAATATTTTATTTTGAGTTATGTACTTAAAATTAGTTATGTTAAGCTTATATCTAAAAAGCTAAACTTGTTTAAATATAAATAAACAAATATTTTTACTTATGTCTGAAATTTGTTTTCAAAACTATAAGATTTAAAGCTCTTTTTATATTTTGTATGTGTTTTATACGTATATGTCTTTTTCTTATATATTTTATAAACGGAGCATGCAAATTAGATTTTGTAGTAAATCAACAACTTTAGTAAATACTGTAATTCCACAATTGATATCTCTAAATTGCTGTAAATTTTTACATAATAAATTCAGGATCTAACGTTATATTCTAAGCATTTTAATTTAGTTTATAGGTTAATTTTATTTTAGCTTTTGATATAAAAACTAAACCTAAACTATAAGTCTTATTATGTTTAGATTATAAGTATAAATCAAATGCTCAACTATATTTAGTTTTGTCCTGGACATGACATAAAAATGTATCCTGGTGTATGACTCGATAACCGAAAGGTTTTTTCGTATCAGGTCCTTGGACCAAAATTTTTGAGCACTTTTTTTTCGTTCAATAAACAATTTATTTTGATTTGTGTTAGTTTATAAAATAACAGTTTTTTAGCATTATGTTTTTTCGCTTTTAATATATTTTTATTTACTTATTATAATGCTTATTCAGATCAAGCTTCCAACTGAAAAGCCTTAATGAGCAAAAATCTTACTAAAATCAAAGTCTGTGCAATAAAACTTGAAAACAAACATTAAACAGAGTTAAAAACATTGTCTAATATTTCTTTAACTTTTCAGTTCATAATTCAGTTATTTCTACTCTAAGTAATTGCGTTAAATTACTAAAAAACAATTTTTTCTACTTTTTTTCAAATATATCATTTTAATTCATCTATCAAATTACATATTAGCTTACAAATAAGAACTTAAAGTAATTGTACAAAAGTATGTTTACTATGTAATTTAGAACATTTAACATTATAAATTACTTTTACTTTTATCAATGACATATTCGTTATTAAAATTTTCTCTTTTTTTTTGTTATTAAGTTTGACTTTTTTAAAAATGTTTTAGTATTTAAAGTGAGAAATTAAAAACATTGTTAACATTTGAGTTAATTTACTTTGAAATAAACGACTAGCTTTTTTATTTCTTAGGTAGATTAAAAAATAAATTTGTATCTAACTAGTTTATTAAATTGCTTTGTCGTTATTCGCCGCATGAATTAAGCCATAGTTTCTAAATAAGTTTTTATTAGATACTTATAACTTTTTTATTAGTGTCAATCAATAAGAAATTTTTCGTCTATAGCAGAGTATAAATTTTAAGTATAAACAAACTAATCAAAAAAAAAAAAAAAGGATTACTTAAAATTTATTTTTTTACTAAATTTTTTGATAAACTTTGTTTTAAATTATTCTAATACATAAAGCTTTATTTTTTTAACAAATGAGTATTAAACAGTTCGGCAATTCAAAATTTTTGCTAATTCTGTTATACTAATAATAAATTTTAAATTACTTTAGAAGTTTTAACCTAAATTAGGAAATTAAACCACAATCATTTTAATACCCACTTTTATGCTTACACATAAACAACATCTAAAAAAAAATTAATTTATATATAAATATTTTGTATGTTTTGTTTATATTGCGAAAACAAATGCTTAAGTAAGTACTTAAAAGTAGTTACATATAAAGTTTAAATCATAAAACTAAAAACAAGTTTTTAATGTTGTACTTAAAAAATGCTCAAAAACTAATATTTATTTTTATAATAAAACTGAAAATATAGTAGTGGCTTAATCTTTTTATTTCAATAAAAAATTGATGTTTTCAGTTATGCTCAATTAGACACCTTAAGAAGTATGCTTTGTTTAAAAAAAAGTTTAATTAGGGGTTAACTTATAGTAATTAAGCAAACAAAAGTTCTGAAATTAGTTTGATATTGTTGATAAGAAGTTTAGATTAGGTTGTTTAAGTAAAATATGTATAAAATACTACAGTAAATTGTTTCGTTAATTTTACAGCGCTTAATTCTATAAACATAGTTGATAATTGATGATAAATAAATTTTGTCTTTGCTATTTGTCGTACCATTTTAAATTCTTAAGTTTTTCAACTGATATCGTAAAAATAATTTTTAAAGCAACTGTTTTATAATAAAAAAACCTACAAAACATGTTAACAGTTGAGCTTCATAGGATCGTAATTTTTTGTTCACACATTTGCTAAACTAAAAGTGCATATTTAAGTAAGAGGTTATTGTATTTTTTACTATCTTTTAAACTTTTGTATTAAATTGTTTTGATACGAATAAGTTTTCAAAGACTTTATTAAACACTTATTGGTATAAGGAGTAAATATAATCTATAGAAGTATGAAAAATTGACATTTAATACAGTAGACTAACTTGTTTACAATGAACTTGCTTTATAAGATAATAAAATATAAAAACATTTAAAAAAAAAGTTTTTCTAGCGTATATAACTGCAGTACAATCTTCGATGTGTGAAATTAATGGCAAAAGAAACCATAACAAAGTTAAATATGATTAAAAAAATCGCTTTTTTTATCTAACCAGAGAAAAATAGGTTTCTTTTTAAATACTAACAAGTTGTATAACAATAGTATTTTTTGTTAGTAAAATAATTTTATATATTTATCTGACTTGTTTATACACTACTTTTTATTTTTTATTAGAAAGAGTTTTACTACTATAGTGTTATTTGTTTAAACAACGTTAATATTTTACTTAAAGTATACTAAAATATATAGTAAAAGTTGTTTCTCTAGGTTAATTAATAAAATAGATCATTAAAATAGTTAAATGTAAACAAAAAAAACATGTAAAAAGTATAAAAGAAATTCTTTACCATAGTTGATGAACAAAATATTTATAATAAAGTACTTTATTTTTATCATAAATTTTAGTTTTAGAATATAATGAATAGTCGTTTAATTTATTTGGTTAAGTTATATATGAAGTCGATTTAATATAGATATGTGGAATTATAAAATATGAATGGTCTAATCATATAAATAACTGTATTCATAAGGTAAAAGTTAATAATATCAATGTTTTTATTAATAAAATTATAAACTTCAACGATCGTCAAACGTCAATTAAATGTTTTAAAAACTGTTGAAATTCAGTATAAATTTTGTAAAGTAAATTGATGAAGCTTTAGTTTATAGTTTTATTAATAAAAAATATTAACATTAGTAAGTTCTACCTTATGAATACGGTTATTTATATCACTTTAGTTACTTAGATCAAACAATAGTGTTGTGAGATGTAATATATTAAAACTAATTCAGTTTAGGCAATAGCGAGTAATTTTATCGGGACAGATTTGAGTATAAAAACTGTCTGAAAAGTTCTCGTAAAATTTATAAACTTATCATCATAAGTCTTATAATTGTTAACAATTATTATACCTAGTTGATAACTTATGTTATTTAACGTTTTTTTTTTACTATACAATGAAAGTTTTTTACCTTTTTTCATCAAAATCATTTACAAATCTTGTAATATATTATTTACTAATACAAAATATAAGCAATTCTATAAGAACTTTTTTTTACAAAAAGTAAATGCCTAAAATTAGAAATTTAATTTGTTTTTAGATTTCTATAACTAAATTAAAAATCTCGTTTATTTAGTGAAATATACTATTATCAAAGGTAAGATTTTTTTAGACAAAGCGAAGTTTTTATGAATGTGATTTTTATAAATGTGATTAATGTTTTATTAAATTGTGTATAACTACTAGTTTAATAAAAAACTATACGTAAAATGTCATACAAATTATAGTATTAATCAGTTTTATTTTTAACACCTACTTATTTAAATACCTAACTGTAATCTTAATATCTTTTTTTGATAGCTAACCCAGCTAAAATTAAGTCTGTAAATATAGTTAAAACTTATTAGTCAACTATTTTGTATATGTCATAAAATAGAAACTGTATTTACACTATAAATTAGAAAATTGTATTATTTCTAAAAATCCATTAAGTATCGAAAAAGAAATTATTTATTTTGTATAGTCTTTTATTAAAGTCTTGTATAAAAAAAAAGTAATGAAAGATTAAAACTATTCAAAAGCATACTTAAAAACTAATTAAATTTAAAACAACATTTTAGAAGTTTAAGAGTCTAAAAGTGTATCACTTATTTTAAAAGTTATTATTTAAAGTTTTTACAATTAACAAAACTAAGTTACAAAACTTTCAAATTTTTGAAAGGTAAAAATTTTTTCTTTACTATCGCACGGTATTTTAGTAAACACACTTCTTAAAGATTTATTTTGCATCAAATACTTACGTCCGAACTTATGGTATTTCTACATTAGCATAGAAAACTGAAAAAAAATTTTTAGTACCCAATATACTTTTTTAGATTAAATGTTCTAAAAGAAAGTTTTTAGTATGTTCTGGTTTAAAATTGTTCCAGCGTAAATTAATTATCAATTGAAATTTTAACTGCATTTTTATAAATCAATTTAGCTGTTTTTTTAAAGTAAATTAAAAAAAAATTAATAAGCTGTTTTTAAATTGCCTTTATTGATTAAGTGTAAATAATATAAATCAATCAACTTCTAATACTTTCAAATTTATAAAATATTTTTTATAACTATCGTATGAATATTTTTCAGAAAGCTATTAAATGTAACAAAATGGGACAAACGTAAACTTATTAAAAGTCACTAATATTACAATAACTTAAAAAATAAAAGTCTCTATTTTTTTCTTCACTAAAAATATGTTGAGGCTTACATTAATTTCAAACAAATTTAAACTATACACATGAGAACTTTATCAGTTAAATTAGTTTCATTACAAAAATTGCTTTTATAACTTCAACTTACTTTTAAAACAGCGTTCAACTTTTTGTACCCAACATATTTTGTACTTTTGACCCCTAAAACCTTAAATTTAAACTTTAATTGCGAACAGTGATAATTATGTTGACATATACAACTTCGGTATTAGCTTTATTATTTTCGAAAAACAAAATTTTTAAACTGAGTTACTTATGCAGTTTGCACAAAAATTAAAATAAAATTAATTTAATATTTTTCAATCAGTAGAGCCTTTTTGTGTGATTAACGGTATTTTTTACAAAGAAGATAATTTTACTTTACTAGGTTGAACGTTTTTAAAACCTTTTTTCTACAAAAAAATGTTTTAAAGCAACGAAAACATCATAGTCGAGTCTACTGTATAATACATAAAAGTCAATACAATGTTTATTTATTTGTTTGGTTTAAAACTATCCACGAAAACTGCATTTGTTTGAGAAATAATTCTTAATTTTTATTTATGATAAAAAACGAAGAGTTAAAAATGTTTCTTGATCGAACAAAAAGTGTTCGACTTCTTTTGATCTGCGTATGCGTATGTCATTTAAGTAAAAATGTTTATATCAATAGTTTTTATCATAAAAAGTGAAAAGTTATAATTTCTTTTGTTATAATATAAATTAACTCAATTCTATATTTTTCAATGTAACTATTTAGTTTAGAAAGTTATCAAATTAAACCAAACTAAAGGTATTTTTTGTTGTTTGTAAAAATTATATACTTAATCAACCGATACTTATGTTACCTGTATTAACGTTAATAGAAGAACAGTATAATATATCAACTAAAACATTAGTTAATGTACTTTCGATGTATGATTAAAATTTATCAACTATAAACACGAAAAAAGAATAAAACAAAAAGATTGTTTATAAATTGGAACTGTTATATGTTTAAGATTTTAGTTAAATTACAATACTAAATGATATTTGTTTCATAAAAGAATAGAAGCTTAAAAGACCACCAATGTATATAAAACAAAAAAAACTAGTAAAAACACTATAACTACTTTTAAAAAATTACTTAGAACCAAAAGTATATTAATACTACATATTAAAAAAATAGTAAAATTCTGACTGTAAAGTCTAACTTGAAACTTTTGAAAAGAATCGCATTCATTTTAGGTTAAACTCATATTTCTAAGAAAAGATTATGTAAACAATTTTTTTAATTTATCATCTATATATTTGTTATGTAAAATAAAAATATTAAAGTTTCGATTGTTTAAATATATTTAAACAAAATTAGCTGACTACTATAAAAACATATATTCCTAACAACTGATTCCATAAATCATTACATTGAAAACTTTTAACATTCTATGAAAATTTTAAGTTTTAAAACTAATACAATTACATTAAACTCAGATATTTTACGATTTTTTCCACGATAATTAGACAGTATATCATTAATTTATTTTTGTATAATAACTATTAAAACCAATATTTTAAAAGTTTTTAATAAAGAAACGTTTATTGGAATTACTTCTTAACAGTCTGACTTTATTTTTAGAACAGGTGTATAAAAAATAGTAAAGATTTATTACGGAGACAACCATAAAAAACATTGATTATTGAATATATAAATAAGTTAATTATCATATTTAAATACTTTAATGTTACAACTCTTAACACAACTATAACAAAGTATTTGTAAATAAATATTGTAAAATTAATTGAAAATTTTCAGGGAATATTCCGTAATAACAACCAATATAAATGTATTTTAATCGTGTTTCTTATTAGTTTTTGTCGATTTTTATTTTTCACTGGTTAAGTTTTTAATGTTAAATTTAAAGTTGTACAGTGATAACAAAAGTTTTGCTGTACTGATCAGTTTATAAAATCAAAACGCAAAAGTTGACTAATGTAAAAAAAAAAGATTTATTACAAACAACATCTCAATGCTTCATTATAAATTTATAAACTAAAAATAAACATGTGGAATTTTAGTTATTCTACCGGTACAATAAATTATTTTTACACAATGGCAAAATATTTACCCGCAAAAGTTTGCTATTGTGACGAAACATATACACAATAGCGGAAAATTTAGTTTACAACGAATATTCAGTTACACCTATATTCTATATAAAGATTATATTAAATCAGTCTCTTTTCCATCATAATGATTGACATCTGCTTTATCATACAAGAAAACTTTGTCAGCAAACTTTAACTTACTTGTTTTCATTCTCACATAACAATACTTTTATTTTTACATGCTTAAATTTTTTTTCTACTGGTAACAGAACTAGCAACTTATAAACTCGCATTATTAAGTTAAAAACATTCTTTCTAAACATACAACAAAAATACTTTTTATGATAAAAACTTAATAAAGCTTAATATTTACTAGTGTTTTGATGGTACTTATTTTATTTTTGTATTATTAATTTATTACTACAACCATTCTGAATAACTGCAGCCCGCGAGTGATTTTTAAATTTAGTCCGCGACTTAAAAAAGGCTGCCGACCTCTGTTTTATGCAAAACTGTCATTAAGTTTAAATAATCAAATATACTTGCATTCTTACTCAAATATTTTAGCAGGCTTTGTAGTCTTTGTAAATTCATTTAATAATTTCATTTAAAGTTTTTATGGTTTTTAACTTGTTTGATAATGTTTCTAAACAACTGAGTTTTAAAGTAAATCAAGTAAATTATATCGAAAAATACAATAATAACGAGTTACAAAGAGGAATAATTTAACTGTTTTTGGTATATTACAATAAGACAATAATTTTTTTGATAGTAATTTATAGACAACTAAGCGCTTTAAAATGAATTTTATTTTCTAAAAAAGAATTAATAATGAGTTACTTGTTTATTTATATTTCAAACTATCTATCAAATATTCGTCTATTTTCCGATGAATGCATTATTTTTGTTGATTAAGTTTTTATGTAGATAAAATACCATTAGTATTCTGGTGGGATCCAACTTGTTCGGACATCTAAGTGGAGTGGAAAACACTAAAAATATAAACTAATTGCTTTTAAATTATTTGTGCAACTTAATACTATTCATAATTTTATTCACAAACCATATGTAGCAGCAATACTTTTACTAAATGGAACAGTGTTATGAAAGTCGCAAGCATATTTAAAGTAAAGCCTAACAATCTAAATAAATTTATAGTCGAAATTTTTATAAATGTGCAAATATGTTCGTTCTGTACAGAAAACTTTAAAAATACACCTAATTAACAATGTTAAAACTATTTGGTATAAGTAGTTAACCTACTTGTAACTATTCTAAACGACTACTATGTTATAGTTTAACAATTTTTTTACATTTTATACTAAAAAAGTAAATGAAACATCACACATAGATTTGATTGAAAAAATATTTATATTCCTAGTTAATTTTTTTAGATTTATAATTTTGTATTATACAATCATTTAATTAAAAGTAAGCTTCATGAGAAATTAAAAATACAGTTTTAATACAGTTATGATTGAAAAACTAGCTAAAAATTGAAAGAAATACATCTGTAATAGTAAACAATATTTACTACTACAAACTAAAACAATTATAAAACTAATTGTTTAACTGTATTTAGTTTTTTCACTTAACTTATATTTCAATTGTCTTGGTCTAGTTGATTATCAATATCTGATTGTAATTTGAAATATTTGTATACTGTCGGTAGCAAAAAATAAATGAGGATCATAAGTAAAAGGCTTTATCTTGACTCAAGATATTTGAAATAAACAGACAAATTAGTAGAACAGCAATATGAAAATATCAAGGCTTGTAACTTTAACCAGCTTTAAATAAAAAAAATAATTATTGACACATACTACACAAGAGCTTACACTAAAAAATGATCTAAGCATTTTTTCAGTATTATAAAAAGAAGTATTTTCCAGATGTTAAAAGATACCCGTGGTGTGCGACTCAATAACCGAAAGGTTTTTTCGTTCAACAAGTTCTATCACAAAACATTTTAGCGTACTTTTTTTGTTCAATAAACTATGTATATATTGCGAACAAGCAATATCGAAAACTAGCTGTTTGATAAAAATTTTGCACCGCTTTTAGCAGTAGATAGCTTGTAGCTACCCTATTTTTTTACTCATTCTCTTCTTTAAACAGCTTGGTTTTTGGTTGTTGCTTCTTTGTCAGCTAACTGCTACCAACGTTTTGGTAATTTTTAAAATCTTTTCTTGTAAGAAACAAACGCCAGTCTGATTTTATTTGTTCTAAGCTGTCTATGAGAATCTGAGGATAGTTAAATGTCTCAAAACTGTCGGTTATATAACAGTGATTAGTAAATTATCAAATATGTGGTTGAAATAAGTTGAACAAAAAAAATCGATTCAAGCTAAAAACTCATGTATTAAAAAATATTTATTGAAAAACTTATACAGTTACTAATTTGATTGGATTTTTAAATTTACGGATTTTCCAAATAAAGTTTTGCAATAAAAATAAAATGACAAGCCAGGCAAAATCTGTATTTAGATTTGTATTAAAATAAAGCTTATACTAAAAAACGTTATGGAAAAAAATGTTGTATAAACTTTAATTAGTAAATAAAAGTTAGTTAGGTTTGATACGGAAACTAAATATGGGAGTTTTTAAAAACTTCTAAATTATATCATAAATGCAAACAATTATTTGATGTCTAAAAGCTGCAAAAATAAATTATATCAGCTTATTAAATCTCATTTACACTAGCATAATTTTAAATTGTGTTTTTGTATATGATATATAAAAATATTAGCATTCATTATTAAAATAAAATTAAAAATGAATACCTTAAAGACATAAAAATAAATATTGGTTCATTTTTTATAAGTAAAATGAGTATTACCAAACATAGTTTTATAAAATACAAAAAGTAAAAAGTTAACAAATATTGTATAAGCTAACGGAATAAAAAGTTAACTTTAATTGTTTTTCGAATTAATAAGTTTTTAGATTAGAAAAATTTTACATAACTAAAAGTTTTAGTATCTTTCAGAAAACAAGAACATTGAATTTTTTCCTACCTTTTTTTTCATAAAAAACTTTCTTACAAACGCCTTTTAAAATTGATACTTTTTCAATATTTTGTTTTGTGTTTGTTGTTTTTATTTTTTTAAGAAAAATAACAAAAAAACTATGTATAATAGATTAAAAGATAAGACTATTACACTATAAATGCAAAATGCAAAATGCAAAAATTCTTAAACCTGTAACAAAACTAAACCAGCGTATTTTTCAAACTTAACTTGCTGCACGAAAACCTTAATTATTACTACATCATAAGATTTATAAAAAAAGTTTTTAATTTCTTTTAATCTTTTTAATAAACTTTAGCTTTACTGAGGAGTATATGGGATAACTTATCTCATATACGAAACGGTCTTCTATATCTATTGTTTATTATATAATTAAATAAATATTTCGCTCAAATTTAATTTGTCGAGCGCTATCGACCAGATCGTTAATATGTATATGTGTGTATATAATTGTAATGTAAATGTATAAATTCTATTTTTATTTTTTAATGTTTACATTTGTGTAAGTTATAAGTTCTGCAGAATAATTATAATTATATTATACTGACTTTAAGATATTTTTAAGCATAATAATTTGAGCAGATTGATATAGATTTTATTTAACGCTTTATGATATTTTATACTGAAACTCAAGATTATTTTATTTTTGATTTATCTAAAAATACATACGTAGTTGTGTGTAGACTATTAGACTCGTAGTATTTTCATTAAGTAGTTAACTAAAAAAACAGTAATTAAAGATAACAGTTGTACAAAAAGTACTTCAATTCAAAAAATATCAAAAATAACTTTTAAACTGCAACAAAAAATATCTTTTTTTAGAATTTAAACTTGATTAAAAAAAGGTTAAGTTTCAAAAAACTTTAATAATGGGCGTTATAATGGGCAATAATAATAAATAAATAATAAAACTAAGAGATAAAAAATTTACCATGAAATAATAAAACTTGTACTTTTGTAAAACTTTCCTTTTAAAAAGTATTCATTCTAAAACTTTCAAATGTTAATTTAAATAACAGATAACTTAAAACTTTGTTACTATAAATACTTTTAGATTGTCAACAAAAAAACGGATGAACGTTTGTTTTATTCAAAACAAAAATTAAAACTTTTTTTGGGCGTTGTAATTTTTATAGTAAAAATAATAAAAAGTACTTTTCTAACAACACTGAATTTGAGTGTTTCTTACTTTTTAAATTTTTTCGATAAACATACTAAGTTAGTCAGATTAAATAAACATTTTATATTGTGCATAAATCATATAAGTATGTGATTATTATTTAAAACAAACTTTAAAAAATTATCAATTATATTTTATATTAAATAACTTTATGAAGAAAAAAAAAGTATAGAAAATTTTAAAACAAACTGTTTTTAACTTTTAAATTGTTGTTTTTGCATTGTTAAAGCTTTCTATTAAATACTATAAAAGTAATACAATACTTATAAGACGAGTTTTATGAGTTGAATTGCCGTTTATTTTCGATCATTGCAGTTTTATTAAGGCTTATATTTATAAATAACTTTAAGTTATCTAGTAGCATCAATAAAGTTTCTTAAATAATCTTACAGTCAGTTCTATAAATGATCAATTCGAATAAAGTACTTTGAAAACATTATTAAAAGTTTTATTGTTCAAAAATAACTTTGTTGATAAGAAACTGTTTGAAAAAATAAGAATGAATATCTATTGAAAAACATAGTTGTAACTATTTTGAAAAGCATTGTTTAAGAATGTACGTTTTTTTTCTTAAACACATTTTTTGTGTTGTGTACATATAAAAGTAATAAAAACTTAATATTTTACAATTTTGGTTTAATAGATTTCATATTGTAGTTTTCTAAACGTCTAAAAGAATGATTATATTGTAAGTATAACTTTTTATACATGTATTTATAAACTATAAAAAATGTATTATATTCGTGTTTACAAAGCAAATTTGTTCTTAAATTTTTTTCTTTTTACTGTAATAAATTACTTTTTTTAGATTTTAGTATGTAGAAGACAATTTTAATAAATAACTAAAAAAAATCTAGTTTATTTTTTTACAATTTTTGAGCAGTTTCTCATTTTAAAACTGAACATGACTTTATATCAATTAAAAAACAAAAATAGTTATAAGTTACAAAATGACGTATTTAGCAATTTTGAACACATTGGTGATTAAAAAATAATTTAAAAAATATACTTATGTACAAAGTAAACAAAAATTATCAAAAAAATGACAACTTACTTACTCCGATAATAGCTTGTTTTAATCAACTATATAAAAAGCTAATAGTATACAGTTTATAGTATCTGATATTTTAAAATAACAGTTTTTTGATATATTTGCTTACTTTCGAAATATCAAACTAATAACAGCATTGTAAATCTCAACTTCGACTCAGATTGATCACAATAATTACGTTTTGTTTTTGAAATTACTTTTTGCTTAGAAATGACTTATAATTTATGTTTTGTATAGATATATATCATAGTTTTTGTTAACTATTTGTAATAATTATAACAATTTCAAAATTTTACATATAACTCAAAAAGTTAGCCTTGAACATATAAAATTCATTTTATAATAGTAAGGTGTAAACAAATTTTTAAATTGATTTTTTTTTGTTTTGTTTTTAAATTGCTGTGCTTACGTTTAATTAAAAAAACAACATAATAAATATAAAAACATAATATTTTAATTGAAATAGACCAAATTATGTTAACTTAATTTGTTTATAACCGAGCTTCTTGAATAAAACCTAACAATTAGTTTTTGCTGTAAAAACAGTTATAATTAAGTAATTCAGTTATCATCTTGTTATCTATTGATCTTTAAGTTTTATCGTTATAATATTTTAACTTTATCATTAAAAAATAGCATGGTACACTGTACAGTATAAACTGATTTAATTGTTTGAAAATATTTAAAAAACCAAAAAAATTTTTGTAAAAAGTTCTAGTTTTTTAAGTATATAGTATTGGAGTTAACAGTACACTAGATGCTTAAAAAATGCTCAAGAAAACATAAGGCCAGATTAAAATTAGTTATATCGTAATAAATATTTTACCTGTTATCAGCATTATCGTCATTAAGTTCATAAAGTCAAGCAAACATAATAAATTATTTTGACAAAGGAGTAATAAAATAAATTTTATATTCTTATTACAAAAAAACAATTTGAACTTGAAAGTTATACTGATAGTGAAACAATTTCAAAAGCAAATTTGTTCTACATCTTTTTTCTTTGTTTAACATTTTACAATCTATTATTTTTCAAATTGACTAAATTTCAAAATTACTCAAACACAAAAGCTTTTGTATAAACAAAAAGAACATTTTGGCTAATAAATTAATTTGTGAAACAAATCGAGAAATTTCTTAATGTTAAAAACATAGAAAATAAAATAAGTTTTGTATATTTACTTCGATAAAACTTTGTCTTGAGTCTTATTATCTCATTCATCTATTATTTGTGGCGAAAACTATCATTGGTATATTTTGTATATTATTAACATATTTTTAAATAAATACTAATTTGTTTTATAGTTATAGAATCACTAAGATTTAATTTGTTTTGTAAATTTTGTTCAAAACTGATAAATAGTTAAAACAGTGTTAAAAATCGAACCTTCTTTATAAATCTAAATTTGAAAGATAACTTATTTTAATTTAACTCTTTCTATGCTTAATACTAATTTAGCTTAACTTTAGTTTATAAAAGTTTTAGTAAAATAATCCGCATTTAAAATTTATTATTTATACTTAGGCTAGACTAAAGATTTACTACTTTTAATTATTAAAGACTTTAAAAAATGATGAACTTTTTAATAAGAATTACTGATCGTTGTTTCAAGCTAAAGTTATATTAAGAATACATTTTAAGAAAATAACACAAACACTTATGATTGTAGAAGTTTAAACTTCAATATAAAAAAAAATTATATGATTTATTAAACTTGTATTGTTTATACTAAGTTATTTTTTAAATTTTAGTATTTTATTTAATTACTATACAGTTATAAGCCATCTGTTTTCTAATAAAAAAAAAATTGAAATTTAAAAAGCTATTAGCTGTAAATTGATTACTAAGTAGAGGTTATAATCAAAGTTATTTCCTTAACTGTTAAAAAGTTTTTATTTCAGTGACTTTTATCAAAAGTTAAAGTACTACTATTAAAACCAATAGACACAAAATTGATATTGAATTTTTATTTAATCTCAAAACTATAGTAATTGTTTAGGTTTATACAAAGCTACTAATGCATCAAAAACAATTACCTTTATTAGAAGAAAAACTAAGCAAACTTCAGCTACTAAATAAGATACTGATAAATTAAATATACTACGCTAAGTTTTTAATTCATTTTTATCTCGTTGAACTTTTGTACACAAAGTGTATTAAATGCAATAAAGTAATACCCGTTAGAGTTTACTTTAAAGAAAAGGTGTTTAGGTTTTAATAGTTTGATCTTAAAATAAAACTTTCATGAGGTTGAAAACTTATAAAACTTTTTTTTATGATTATTTGTCAAATACAAAATTGAAAAGCAGTATTCAAGGTATTTTGTGTATTAAGTATTTACTTTATAAAACCGGCTGCAATACATGCTAAGACCTAGATTAGACTTGTCTAATTCAATTTTTTAAAACTTTACTGAAATAAAACATAAGAGAAAGCTTTTAAGTTGTTAAAATTTGTTGAAATAACTTTCAACTTTAATTACTTAAGGCTAAAATCTGAAATATTTAAATTCCTTTATAAGAACTGTACAACCTCTTAAAGAAAACCAAAACTTAATAACCGCAATTTAGAATTACCGTTGAATTAAATGAGAACATCTGTTGTTATAAAAACTTAATTAGAAAAGCTTAACAAACTAAATACAAATAAAGAAAACATATCTATATAAATTGCCTTTTTTTTGAGTAAAAAACTTACAAAGTTTCCTTTATAATTCTTTTATTGTTTTTATTTTGTTAATACTTTTTATATTTATTTACATTTAGTTTAAAACCTTATTAACTTTTTCTAAAATTAAATTTAACATTTAGATTAACTTAGTTCTTGTTTGCACAAATTAATTTTATTAAGGACACGTTGTTCTTTCATTTTAGTTTGCAAAAAAGATTTTTTTATGTATTTTGCCTAAAAAAACCTTATGATATTGAAATAAATTTACCAATATATTCTTCAAAGTGTTTCAAGAAGTGTTATCGTTTTTTGTAATTAAGTTTTACAACATTGATTTATTTCAATGCGCATAACTTTTAAAGTTTGCAGAATTAAACAATGTGGCTACTAATACTTTAATATTTTATAAAATAGTAAATTTTATGCCTTAAAAACTATTAGCAGTATTTACAATAGAAAAAAATATTTCTAAATCCGTAAAATGTTCTATTTTCGGCAAAAATTTTCGAATATTAACAGTTGAGAAGGTGTATTATTTTATATTTTTTTATTTGAACAAAGGCAACACTTTTGTGGTAGCAAGTTACACTAGACACAGGTCAAATCTAACAATGAACTTTTATTTTGAAAGTTTGGCGAGTTTAGTTTGAACCTTGTTGTTCGTTTCGAAGTATTTATGTTTTTAATGCAGAAAATTTTACCGTGTTAGAGTTTTATCTTTTGATTTTCATAAAAGGCGTGTTTTGCTAAAATACGAACTATATAACTTATGAAGCCGAAACATAATATAACTAGACGCCAAGCAAACAAATTAGATTATAAGTTAAAAAAAAAGTTGATATTGATAAAAGCGTAAATTAAATAAAATCACCCGTACTAAATTTTAAAATCTAAAATAAATGTAGTTTTAGTCCACTATTAAACCTAAAATTTTACTTATATTTGATAAAGACTTAAGAAAACTTTCGTAAAAAATGTTCTTTATTTTTTTTACTAACAAAAGATATTAAACTAAGAGAAAGTCTAAAATAAGTAAAAATCAACATAACACGAAAACAAGCTATAAAAAAGTTATTTTATAAAAGTATAAAGTTAAATATCTTGTGCACTTAAAACCTTATTCAAGTAAACAAAATAAGTTTCAAATATTTTATTTATTAAGGTATATTTTTTTGATGAAAATTTTAAGCTTTAAGAAAAGTAAATTTGATATTTCTTTAAGCTTTTGTTTTTTACATCTAATTTGTTTTGAGTACGCTTGCGAGCCAAATAAATAATTTATAGTTTTACACACTGAAAAACATCAGGCTTTACATAAATTTTATTTCTATTCATATGTAATTTTAAGTTGATAAAAGGCAATAACTGTAGGATAAAAACAGTTTTAGAACTTATAAAGCTTTTACATTGTTTTATGTTAGTCAGTCGAAAAACTTAAAAAAAGTTTTTGAATAGAATAAAAAAATATTTCTCTATTTAAAAAAATACTTAAATTAATTATAATAGGTATCTTGAATAATTAAACATATTTTAGTTTAACTTTTTTTTTTGTACTCAAAACTGTTAAATCTTTTTTTTTTTTCTTTAATTCAAGTTTTATTATAAAAAAGATTTCTACTTGATACAATAAAGGTTTTAAAATATTTTCTAACTTAAGAAACGTATTTAAAACTAATTGATATTTTGTTAAACTAAATATAAAACAACTGCTGCACTAGAATAAAAACATAAAACACATTAATACCTACTTAAGAATCGTTTTAACAAATGTTCTATGAAAATAAAGTTGAAAACTTTATTGACTATAAATAAAGTATTTCATTGAAGTAGTTTGATATAATTATTTGAAAAAGACATTTTTACTTTATATATTGTTTTAATATCAGTAAACACATATTAAAAAAAAACAATTTAACTTTAATAAAATATTTCTGTATAATTTTACGATTGCAAGCTAGACTTTTACATAAAAGGACTTTGAACCTTGTTTTACTTTGATTTTGTTCGTTGCTTATGAATTGCATTTTAGTTTAAGATTGTTAAGATTAGTAACTATGTTGAGAAAAATAAGACATCAGTTTATTAGCTAGGTTGCATTTAATTTTTTAAACTTTACATGGACTAAAAAAAATGTTGAAGTATTTTTTTCTATTATAACAGTCTACATACTAACTAAATATGAAAGCTTTTATTTCTAAGTTTATCTTCGTTAGTTTAAAAAAGTTAGTGTAACTCTATACTAAAAATGTATAGTTTGTTAAAAATTTTTAAAACTTTTTTAACTAAATATATGTGCAAACATTTCATTTACATATTGTTTAATTCCATAAAAAAATAAATGGGACATCAAAAGACATAATGAGAGTTGTAATTTTTAGTAATGGCCTTTTTAAGGAAATTCCATTAAAAATTATAAAAAACTTAATATATTTTCAACTTCAAAAACAAATTTTTTAACTGTTTTAGATAATAATGAAGTAGAAATTTTGAGTTAAATTAGCTTTGCCCTGCATTAAAGATTTTTGTAACAATTAAAGTATTTTAGGCTTCACTAAAATTAAAGGCTTATAAAATTAATTTTGTGTGTTAACTTGTTCTTTTGTTTTTGTGTTATGCTTACAAGTTTTTTTATTGTACACATAAAATAGCTTAGTTTTTAAAACTATTGAATAATATATAAATAACATAAAAAATGTTTTATTAATTTAGTTTCAAGCATAAAACTCAATAAATTATAAAAAACTATTAAAAAAAAAAAGATTTTTTTCTTTTGTTTAACAAGATAAACTTGAAAACATTTGAAGACAATTAACGGTTTTTAAAGTTATAGTTTTGTTGAGTAAATGTTTATTTGCCAATGTTAAAATTTATTACGTGTAATTGTATACAATTGCTCTACTAGGAATTGCTCGACTGCTAATTTGAAACTTAAGAAGGAAATAAATCTTAGCTTCAAATAACAAAGTGGTTAGTAAATTGTATACTTGAGTTGATTTAGTTATAAACGATTACTTCCCTCGTCAGTATTTTAAATTTAAGTTTTTTAATAACTACTAATGGAAACTTAAACAGTACAAACAAAGCACACTGTGTTTTTTATATTTTTGTGAGCACGCGTTGATCTATCAGCGCATACAAAGTATTTAAGCGTTTTAGTTTATTCATAATGGTAAAACTTTAATTTAAAGGTTAAAATTGTTTTTATTAACTCAGCAAAGCTTTTTAGCTGAACATAAGCTGATACATTCGCTTAGGTTACTAAAGCCAAAAAGATTTAAGTTTTGTATTTTTTCTCATGAGTCTAGTTTTATTTCAAATATTGATCAAAAATATGTTGTTTACTGTTTTGCAATGTAGAAGATATTTTTAATCAAACAAATTTAAAATAACACAACAGTAATTTTTTATAATATAAAAGTTTGTTTATATGTTGTTTGGTTAGTATAAAACTTTATTGTTTATTACAGTGAAATAAATCTAAACAAAATAAAGATTTAATAGTTGGTTACATGTTGTAAATTTTTTAACAAGCATGTATATAAAGTTAAAAATTGTAAAAATACAGACCTTAAAAAACTGTAAGCGATTTTTACAAGTAAGTATATTTTTCTTTATTGTTCTTCTTTAATTGAGTATTATTCTCAAGTAAGTATTTATAAATAACTTATAGTAGGTTTAACAATTTTTTATAAGTGAATATTTGTTTTGAACTTTCTAAAGTTACTAAAATGTGCATTTTTGTATTCACATAAAATTACACACACTCCCATTTTCACGAAAGTAATTGTCAGCTGTTATTATATTTATAACCTGATACAGTAGCAAGCAAATATATTTATTTTGAAAAATATTGTAGTGTTAAGATTTAAGTTAAAAAGTTTAATTTATATTTTTAGGCCACCTAAGGTTTAGTCTACTTTAAATTTTTACGGTAATAAAAGAAAAAGCTTTTTTTTGAAACTATAAACAAATAGATACATTTTGTTAGATTATTTAAACTATTAATCAAAATGTTTAAAAGCTTATTTACTTTCTTTACTAATAAATTGGTTTTCTATCAAACAAATCATTAAAAAATACTAAGAAAACTTGGTTAAAATAAGTTAAACAGTGTCAAACTAGTTTCTAAAAAGTCTGGGCTTAAAGCTTTTAGCGTGTTAAGTTTCAACTAATACATTAGATTATTCTTTATCTTGATGAATAGAGCTGTCAGAAACTTCAGTTAATTTAATCAAGCTATCAATGAGTTAATACTATTTATCAACTTAAAAAAACACAAACTTTTTTCTTGCTTTTGTTTTATGGTTTAGCAAAGCAATCTAGCTTATTAAACTAGTTCCGAAACACAAATTGGGGTCAATTACGCTTTATACGTGAGTTAACTTCGAAGGTTTTTTTCGGACTGCAGCTAATCTAAGAGATAACGACAAACAAAGGCGGGCGCGCGATTTCATCGTGACGTAATAGTTCTGCCACCCGATTTACCCCAAAGAAGTGAAAAAACTACTTGGCTCACAGAAAGAGATAAACAATAGCGAGCTTAATCACACCTTTTGTTATCAAAAATATCTTTTTACTTTCGCGAAGCCAACAATTTAACTTCTATTTAAAAGTTTAAGTTTGTTAAAGTTTTATCAAATTTATTTAAGGTTTTGTTACAGCTCGGTTATAAGGATATTTGCGTTTAAAAGCACGGTGCTTAGATAAATTTGTTTATAGTTTTTAAGTATTTGTTTAATTATAAAATTACGTACATTTAAAAGTAGTATTTATATTAAAAACCAAAAATTATAATTAACAGATACATTAAATATTATACTATATTAAAAACAAACAAAATACATCCTTAATAAAATTGTTTTAAATTTGGTTAAATCTTTTGGTTTAAAGAAAGTTTTTTCGGCAATTTAAAATATATGAAAACTTAATAAATTTCCTTAAAATTAGTCCGAGTAGCACTAACTACAGTAGCACTAAGAGTAGTACAGAACAGTTTTAGGTTTATTTGTAAGTAAGCTATATTATTAGCATAATCAGCTATTCCGTTTAGTCACGATACTATCAAACAAACATAACAAAAATGTTAGTAGAGTGTATTGTTGATTTTAATTAATAGTAAAAAATACATAAAAATGATAACTTAAACCTCTATAAATTAAATACCGCGACTTTTATTAAAAATTAAATTCGAAAAAAAAAAAACGTAGATATGTAATTTTAATTTTATTAAAACTTTTTAGATTTTTATTTAGCTTTATTTGCACTTATAGCACTTAGCTTTAATTATATATTTCAAAAATAGAATGTAAAAAACTAGTAATAAATTTTATAAAGATATATGTCAAATTGTGAAAATAAAAAGGAAATTAAAGAAAAAACAAAACGAAAACAAAAGAAAAAGTTGTTTTTAGTAATTTTTGAAGCATTTTTAAAATTAAATTTTAACCTGTTACTTAGACAAACACTCAACCAAGTAATATAATTGAATTTTTTTTTTAGTTAAAAGTTTGAAGTCTAAAAGCTTTACAAAATCTGCTTTTAAGCTTTATTGAAAACCTTATAAGCTAAATACACAAGTTTAGTGCACCTGAGATAGAAACAGAACTAAAGTAATATGTTTTTTTAAAGAAGGTTTAGTTTTTTAATGAAATGTTTAAAACATATGATTTAGTAAAAAACAATGTTTTACATAAAAATTTAACTCTTCATGCAAAGTTATGTTTTTTCTCTCAACTTACTTTCTCGAAAATTGTCAGTTGAAAAAAGTTTTTTACTTACAGGTGAGAGAAGCTTTTTATATATAAACTGCTTCATTATATAGCAATACAAGTTCAAGAGCACTAAGGTGTAAATATGCCTGCTAGATGTTTGTTTAAATATTGGTTGATGTAGTTTTATGTTTCAGCTTGATTTAGACAATTTTTTCTAATTATATAGTTTATAGTCGTATTTATAGTGATTTAAACATTTGAATGCAATTAAAGTTGTATATAGTTTTTTTTCAGTTAAATAACTGGTAGCTTTTAAGCATTACAAAGGATAAAGTTTAAATTTAGTCAAAGTTTTTTAAAATATACTTAAAAGTTAATTTTTGCAATACAAGTTCTTTTAACAAGAACATTATATTTAGGCATTTAACTTACAAAAATGAAGTTGTTCAAAATTTACATCGCTTTTTTGTTTTTCGCCCTTTGCGCCTGTTCTGAAGACGATGTCGTTGTTGAAGACGACATTGTTCCGTACTTGGAAGAAGATGATGACATTTTAACAGAATATGTTGATGTCAGTTTTGATGACGTGCCATTTGTAGAGCAGGCGGATCACTACGACGACTATCACGATTTCACTGATGAAGACAATAAAAATAATGAGTGGCAACCTTATCCTGAAACAAAAACTAGAAAAAAGTTTGGTTATCAAGGTAATTGAGGAAAATTTAACATCACTAATATTGTATTAGAAAATACTTAAACAAAACATTCACAAATTCATGTAAGGCTAAGCACAAATCATTGTTAAGTATTTTGTTTTGTAGTTGTAATGTACGAAACAAACTAAGTTTTTTTCTAATTTGATTAAGCTAATACAAAATTAAATCTGATTATATTTTTCTAATATAAATGTTTTAAAATTTTACTCAAAAAACAACAAGAAATATAATTGTATATACTTATTAACATAACATATTATTAATTATTTTTAGCATATGTATGATTTTAATGGTGCTTGCTTTTTCTGTGGGATGTTATAAAATAGTATAACCTATCTATATAAACTTTTAACACTCAACAGATTTTATTAAAATTATATGATTTTTATTATACTTATGGTAGATCGTAAGTTATGCAGTACATTTCGCTAATTGCTTTTTAAATTTTCGAGGTTATAAAAATTTTACTGGTCGTTTTGATAAAAAACTGTTTTAAAAAGTTTTGGTTGATTTTTATTCTAGTTTAGGTAATACGATTTTAAGTATCCTTAATTGTAGCTATTAACCCATGTGTGCCCACTTAGTAAATTTCACAACTTAAATTAAGCTTGCGTTCAAAGCTTTATTTATTCGGTAATAAATTTAGATAGACCATATTAATGAAGCTAGACATGTATAAAACAAATGTATTTTCCCTTAACTTTTTTACATTAACAATATACCTTTATCTTAAAAGTTGTTAAGTAACTAGTAAATGCGCAAAAAAGTAACTTTTAAGTTAACTTTAAATTATCAGAACAATGAGTTTTTATTTCATTCATGAAAGCTATTTATTAGTTCGATAATTATTTGTCAAACCTTTTGTGGTCAAAAGTAGCAATTTTAATGCTCACATGCTATACGACTTTTATATACAAAACAAACAAATAAGTATTTTTAATGTTTTAATATTTCCTAAAAAAGATTTTATATTGATAGCGTAAACAAAAAAATGCGCACAGTTGTTTATAAATTTTATCTTAGAAAAGTGAGTTGAAATACAAATGTTTTGTAAGAAAAAGTTTTGCTTTATTCTTGTGTACTAATTATTAACCAAAAAAATACTCGTACGACTAAGTTTAAAAAACAAATTAATTGTGTTAATTAAAATAAATAAAAATGTTAGGGAAGTTTGCTAAAATATTCAAAAAATGGTAATTGCCGTGCAGTTTAAATAATTGTGTTTTTGCTGTGTTCAACAAGATACCTTTAATTTAATAACTTGTATCTCGGCATTGTTATCTGCTTAACTTTGAAGTTTAGTGTATCTTGTGTAAAAGTTTGAATATAATAAAAATAGTAAAAGTATGATGCTAAACTAAATAGAAAAACAACAGTATAAAACTAATTCTATTCACAGAATGGTTAAAAGCATAAACAATTCTGCAGTTTATAATCAAAATTTATTCAAACAATAAGCACAAAACTTATATGACTAAATCACATTTTTACTGTATATGCTTTTAAAAGGTAGCCAGTCCTGTCTTGTTTCTGGATGTAATGTCATATTTTTGGTTGACACTTCAAATAAAATGGTATCTAAAAATTTCGACATACTTAAAAAATGGATGAAAAAACTAATAACTTCTCTAAGCATTCAATCCACACAAAAGTTTGTATGCAGTCTCTGTACTAAAATTTTGTTTAATTAAGATACTAAGTAACAAACTTTTTGACTGAAATTGAAAAAACTATCTTTTTTATTAATATTTGTAAGTTTTTTAAAGAAAAATAATATTTATTACATTTAAAATTAAATTTTATAAATGTTTTTAATAATTATTATTTTTGTTTATTTTAACTTTAGATTTTTTTCATTGAAATGTTTTATCCGTACATTTTTTAGTTAGTAACTTAGCTTAAAAACATAAATTAATTTCTGTTGATTGATAAACACTGTTGTTGAAAAAAAAAAAGGTGATCAGTCTTAAACTTACTATTAATTACATTAAACACTATAATTTTAAACTAAATCATTAAGGTTTATTAGTTTATGAATATTTTTAAAGAAAAGTAGCTAGAACTTATAACTTGAAAAAAATTGTTATTGCAACAACTATGCTTTAAAAATGTTGTTCTGTTATTAGTAAATGATAAATTTAAAGATTTAGTTGTTTAGGATAAGATCATATTAAACACTGTCTTATCTTTTTATATGAAAATAACAAGTTTTCAATTTAAAAGGCAAACTTTAAATGAAAAAATTGATGTTATTCAAACTCTATTTTACTAAATATAAACACATAATTTCATCTGTAGAAAATTGTCGAGAAAAAGGCAAGCAGACACTAGTAGGCGCTCTTCACACGGGGTCGGGTTGTCGATAGTGCAGTTCGCCCAATCTCCCCACATCGTATTACCCATGACAACGAGTATGACAAAACAGGAAACTAATTCGTACATCAACTTGATTCAACCTACTGGTAGGTGTTTACATATCTGTTGTAAGAAAATTAAATATGTAGCATGTTTTAGTGAATTAATGAGTTTAACTTGAAAATTTTCATAAGTTTTATAATTTAAATAGATTTTTATAGATATTATAAAATTATTATATATTTAAAACTGCAATAACTCTTTATAGATATGAAAGTATTTCTTATATATTACACCGCTTATATTTAACTATAGTTACTTCAGACCATTAAATTTACTACCTTATATGAGCTTATAATATTTTTTGGTTATCCTATAGTGAATTAATAAATTAAAAATGTAATTTGAATACAAATGCACTCAGAATTTAGTAGTTAAAAAAAAAGTTTATTGTTATAATATAAATCAAAAAAAACGTAGGAGGAGAAGCTGATATAGGACGAGCGTTGAATTTTGTGAGGAGCAACATTCTATCTGAGATAAATTTTTCTAATGGAGGTGTGAAGACTCGCAACATTGTTGTCCTCATTTCAACAGATAAATCTATTGAAGAAGCGAAAGATGCTGCTATCAGATTGAAAAATGATGGTTTGTTTAAAAATATTTGTAAAGAAAGTTTTTTAAAAAGTTTTAGGCAACGGATTTACTTGTAACCCTTTTAATACTTTAGAGTTATTTTTTATTGACTAAGAATTTTTAAATGAGAAGATATGAGATTTAAAACAAATATAAAAATTATTTGTTTTGTTAGTTTTAATAAGATTTGCAATTTTGTAGCATTATAAATATTCAGTTTTTTTTTTGTTCTGGACTATAATCTTTTACTAAACTAAGTTAAACACAAAAAGGTTTTTTTGGTCCGTATAGTTCTCTCGTTTTAAAGTAATGCTCGTTTTTATTCTACAAAAAGTTAAATTTATTCTATTAATCATTACTAAAACAAAAAGTAAAAAAACAGAAATTTTTAATACTTGTTTGAGTTAAATTTGTTATTCTGATTTTTATATATTTTTTTGGTCTTTATGTATTCTTAAACATAATTCGTATTACAATATATTATTTTATGTTTTAAAGGGGCACTGATAATTAAGCTGAAGATCGGTCCGAGCAATCAGAGACTAATAACGAGAAGTACTAGTACCTTGAGTTCAGAATTCAGGTTTGAAAATTTCGATCAACTGGAGCCCAAGCGTCTTCAAATAAAATCGACAATTTGTAGTGCTGCTAGTAAAAAAAGACGAGGTTAACTGATAAAATAATTCATGTATTTTAAGAAAATATTACTTTTTTATACGTATATAATTCGAAATTAGATGTTAAATTTTTATATATATAAGTCTTTTAAACACTTCCTGTTTAATCTTCTTAACTTTTTTTTGCTGTTATAACTTAAAAATAATAATTATTTTATTCTACTGTCATCAATTTAAGCTAGTTTTTTTATTCTTATTTTCTTTAATATATCGTTAGATAATTAAAAAGTACATAAATATTTCAATAATTTTTGTATAAAACTAAATGTAATTTATAAAAATTACAGGAACTCTGAGACATCGAAGATTTAATACTAGGAATCGCTACCTAAGAGTAAGAATAAATTTGTTTTAAAATACGGTTTGTTTTAAAATGTTCTTTTTAGGAAATCTTAAAAATATAAGCAGTAACGAAAATCTCTTTAAACTTTATTGTTACTTTTAACTGTGTCTACATAACAAATTATATTTTAACAGAGGTATGTTATCAACAACTTCTACCTTAAAACTTCACATTCAAAACTATATATTTTAAAAGGATTTAAGGTAATAAAATATTTAAGTATACAGTTTTAATTTTAGAAGTTTAAGTCGTTTTTTTTTTATTTTTCTTATCTAAATAAACTCTAATTTTTCAATTGTTCTAATTTTAGGCTAGAAGGGGTCCTATTGGTCCAAAAGGGGATAGAGGACTTCCGGTTAGTTAAACAAAATTTTTTTTGTCATTTAGTTTAATATTTTATAAAATTTCGAAAGTCGATGAGTTAAGAAGATAGTTCCTAATTTAATAATTATCGTAAAACTTTTTTATTTTTAAAGTTTAAACATTTTTACTTTTAGGGATTACCAGGTAAACAAGGAATTCCAGGTGAAAGTTGTTCAAACTGTCGTGAGGTTTTTAATTCATTACTGCTAGAACAAAACTTTGTTGCTGACAAAAAACAACAAGAAAAATCAGTAAGTTACTAACAACTACTTTATTTTTAGTTTTACTACTTGAGTTTATAAAAAGTAAAAGCAAATTTTAAAATCTGTAACAGTAATAGTTTTGTAAACAAACTCCGGTTAGCACAGTTTTTGGTAAAACTTTTAACTAAGACAAACTTTCTATCAGAAGTAAATGAAGGAGATAAGTGCATGTCAACATTTTAAACAATAGCTTTCTAGTACTTTTAAGTTCAACATAATTTTATTTGTTTATAGAAAACAAGCCTAATAAATGATCAAGTAGCATTAAAACTTGAGTTCATTTAAAATCACGTGCAAATATATGTACTTCTTTTACTAAAATTTTAAATTTGTATCAACTTATTTTTTATTTTTTTTTTAAATTTACTTTGATTTTATTGTTAAGTCGAAGTATCGTAAAACTTTAGTATATTGATCACTTGAACTAATTTAAATACAGTTAAACTCTTCATTAAAGTTTAAAAGGTTATTTTGTTGTAAAACTAACCATATATAAAATATATTAGGGAGACAAAGGAGATTGTGTTCCGGGACTTACTGAAAATCAAATTATTGAAATTGTCAAAAAGTATTTTGATAAAATTTTAAGTGGTATGTTTGAAGTATTAAGTTACTGTTTCATTTATTATAATAAGTCAAACCAATAAGGTTTTGTGTATTATAGTTTTTAATTAAAACATCTGTATAAATAAAATAAAGTCTTTTTAAGAATGATTTTTACTTAATGAATTTTATAGAAAAGCTAGATGCAATTCTCCAACAAAAGCTCGGTAAATAATAAACAGACGATTGGTTAGTCAAGTTTTTATATCAGATAAAAACAATATATTCAAGTCAAAAACAATGTATTCAAATTTAAAATCGAAGTTTTGTTTTTACCACGTTAAATAAAAAACAAATAATTATATTTAAATATTATTTTTAATGGTTTAACATTGTTACCATTTCAGTACATCGTTAGTATTATTCATATAAATTATCGAAAATTTTATAATAGTTTTTTTTTAATTCTATCAGTTTTATTCAATATTACTTAAAAAACTGATAAAAAAGTGATAACAATTAGTATCTTTACTAACTTATTACTAGTTAAATGAACGACAAAAAAAGTGCTCAAAATATTTGGTCCTACGATCTAACTACTTTTAAGTTATCGAGTCGTACTTATCATTAGTGAAACTATTTATAAAAATTAGTTAGAAGTAGTTAAAACAAAATTCAAGACTTTAATATTACATAGGTTTATTTAAGAAAAAGACTTCAAGAATTTGAACTAGAACCAAAAAAAAAACTTATTGTATTGATTAGAAATATATAACCATTTTTACTGTTCTAATTTAAATAATTCTTAATTAAAGAGTTTAAAAAGGTTTTATCCATTGAAAGAAAAATTTTAGTTTTTAACAAAAACTTTTGAAGCTTAGAACAAAATTATTCACTATGTTTTTTATAGAAAAAAAAAAGTATTTTTGTGATACAAATTTCTATTGTTTTTGTTTACATACGTGTCATCACCACATTCTTAATGTACAAAACTGCCTTTTCTCAATACAACGCATGTTTTTATTTATTGCCTTTTGTGTTGATTATTTGATGAGGTCATAAATTTTAGCTTGCTATTTTCATAGTGACGTTTGCTATTTCTTGTCGTTTTATGGAAAGTTTTTAACTCTTATAATGTTTTATTAATTGAAACAATACTAGTTTAAAATTTTATATTATGATTTATTTTATAATGTTTATTAAGTTTCATAAAAATACGTTTTGAAATATACTAACCTACTGATCACAAACAAATTCTACAATCTTTAAAGCTGAACTTATTTAAAAAAAAATTATATATTTATATTAAACCAAAGGTGTAAAAAAGTAAAACTTTGCTTTTGCATAACGATGTTAAATTAAAAAATGTTTCTAAAAATGATAGTAAACTATTTTCTAACGTAATAGTTTTAGTGAAATAAAATTATCTTGTTAATAGCAAAAGATTACGACTTTTAAAAAATATTAAAAAAGTTTTAATATCACGTTTTTATCAAGTAAATTAAGAGGTTTAACACTCGTGTCTTTTGTTTTCTGAAAGCAGCTTGCTTATAGCATTAAAACTCGATAAATAAAACTTTCATACAGTTATGTATACAAATTCAAAAAACCGTCCTCTATTTTCTTTTTGATTACGTATTGTGTTACTTTTCGATTTTTGTTGCTGCTATAAACTCAAATATTTTTTTTTATTCTGCAATTTTTTTAAATACTAAATAAGTTATAATTGATTTATATTTCTTATTTTATTATTATTGAAACAAACACAAACTTTTAATTTTAAACTCATGTTTTTTTATATAAAAAATAAACTTTTTTCTACAAATTTGAAGTATTTTTTGATATAGACTATAAAAATTTTTTTATACTACATTATTCCAAAATTCTGTAGAAATATGAAACCAACAAAAATTAATTATATCCTTACAAACTTTTTAACTTAATTATAAAAGTTCACAATTTCACAACATCTGTCATAAAAGAAGTCAAACTAACTATGTTTTTTTTCTACAAAATGAAAGTAACAAGTAGTTTTTGAATTAACACGAATTGTATTGACATCCGTTAAAAATTATAAACATTCTACTTACTTGACTAAAAATTAAAAAGATAATAACTTAAAAATAAAATGTGTTTATAAACTAACCTTAAAATCAAAAAAAAATCAATTTTTTAGCTTTTATTTTGTTTTGGTAGAGTTTTTTAAACTTAAAAGCTATGTTTAAAATTCGATAAAATCTTTTTTTAGTAATTAACTTATAAGGATCTAGATTTTTTTTTCGTTTGCAACCTATTTGATACCTATTTGATATTTATAGTAAGCTTTAATTTTTAGAACGTTATTCTTTTATATATATTAGCCAAATAAAAAATACTTATTGTATAAAACATCTAGTTTTAAATTTCTGCACGGTTTTCGTACTATTCAATAGAAATACTTGTAGTTTTATATAAGTTATAACTTGTTGATACAGTCGGTTAGAAACTAAAGTCCTTTTTTATGGTTATGATATTAAAATTGAACTCTTGACTAAAATTTTAAAATATATTTCAAAAAAACAGTAAAAAATATCATTAAAAAATAAGTGATTATTTAAATAAAAAATATCAGTCCTTTTACAAACTTGAAAAACATAATATAAACTATTTAACAGTTAAAACCTGTAAAGGTTTTAATAGATTCCATAATATATATTTTTTTGTCAAAAGAATTAATAAAATAAACTTGATACAAATTTATTACGTCTAAAAATAGATATGTTTTTCATTGAACTTTCTTTTTTTAAATAAAAGTAAAATCTAGCTGAAAATTATGAAACTTCGGTACAAACGAAAAATTAATGTTTTTCTAACGTATGAAACTGTTTTCAAAATAAAAAATTGCAGTTTTTGAGTTTTAATAAGCATAAAAATAGGATAAAAGCTCAATGATAAAATTACGGTAACATGTAATCTCGATACTGACAACTTGTTTCCGTATATCTACCACTCATTTGTGAAAGTTTCTAACAAATTTATATTAAACTTTATGCAATAATAAAATATAAATTGTTTTCATTGGTAAAACTTTTTTTTGTATATTTATTATTTCGATCTGTTCTTTGAAGGCTTAAACTGATAGATTTGCTAATTATTTTAAAAACAATGAAAGCTAAAGTACTACCGAAAATGTATGTTGTTCGAGTGTTTAAAAATTTTAAGCTTCCAAATTTAAGTTTCTACTGTTAGTGCAAACTTTATCTAAAAAAAATTCCTTGGTATCCTGCCAGCCAGCTCTATCTCTGATCCAATTACGAATTACAGTAAAATGCTACCTTGTTTTACTGCAAACCAAAAACACTTGTGTTGTTTAAAAACAGATTAAAATTAATATGAATTTAAACTCAAAAAAAAAACGAAATAAAATTTGTTTTGAATTTTTAACGAGTTTTGGACAGCTTTGTATAATGGATATAAATTTTAATTAAATCGTTTAAACAAAAAGGAATGTTAAATAAAACAACAAATAAAGATTGGCTAATAAGAATATTTTTAATTAGTAAAAAATTATAGGTTTACAACTCTGTTAAAAGTTATATTTATTAAAAATTTCATTTTTTAAACGATCTTATAAAGCTTAGTTCATGAAACAGTTTTGAATTTTTATTTATACAAACTACCTTAACAAAAGTATTAATACTACATTATTTTGATTTTTCAAATATTTTTTTAAATACTTCTACAACCTGGGTGGTAAGAAAATAATTTAAATAAAAATGTATTTATATTGACATAATCTTTTAAATACTTTATCTTGAGTGATAAACTTAAAAGTTGTTTAGATACAAATAGACAAATATTTTAATTTATGTCTAAAATTTGTTTTCAAAACTATAACATTTAATATTTTTATATATTTTTCTAATAAGTCTGGCTTGTTTAAACACTACTTTTTAGTACTTAAAAAGAGTTTTACTTCTATAGTGTAATTTATTTAAACAACGCTAAAATTATAAACAAAGTATACTAAGATATATAGTAAAAATCGTTTCTTTAGGTTAATAAGTAAAATGGATCCATTAATATAGTTAAATGTAAACAAAAAAAAACATTTAGAAAGTATAGTAAAAACACTTTACCATAGTAATACTAACTTAAAAAAATATTATCTATTTAATATTATTTAATTCATTTAATTTTATGTCAGTATTATCCATTTAATTTTTTAAATTCTAAACTATACTCTTTCATGATGCAACAAACTTATCAATAATTCTAAATATGTAATTTATCTTATAATTTATTTGTAATAAAATACTTATGAACTTATACTTAGTTAATACAAATAATTCACATGCTCGCACATACTTTTCTGAAAAAGAAATTTTCAATAACTTCTGCTAACCACTCTAAGCAGTATTTATTGACAACAAAGTATATTTTTTTATAAGTATACTTTTTCAAACAAACTAAAAAATTATATACTTATAGAACTTCTTCTTATTTAATATATTAGCTTTATTACATTGATTTTTTACTTGATAAAAACAACAGCTGCTGTATTTTAAAGTATCAAGTAAAAACGACTTTTGTATAATATCACTAATAAAGTAATTTATTTTTATCATTAAATTGAATTTTAGAATACAATGAATAATTGTTTAATTCATTTAGTGAAGATATACTTTAAATCGACTTAATATAAATATATTGACTTATAAAATATAGTGGTCCAATCATATAAATGACCGTATTCATAAGGTAGAAGTTAATAATGTAAATGTTTTTATTATTAAAAGTATAAACTTAAACGACCGTCAAACGTCAATTAAATATTTTATAAGTTGTTAAAAATGCATTAAAAGTTAGTAAGTTTATGGAGGTATACTTTATAGTTTCATTGATTAAAACATATTAACATTATCAAGTTCTACCTTGTGAATACGGTTATTTGTATAATTTTAGCTATTAAGATTAAACAGTAAACTAGTATTGTGCGATAAAATTATTAAAGCTAATTTACTTTAGGTAAAAGCGAGTGATTTTATCAGGATAGATTTATTTTATAAAAATTGTCTGAAGATTTTCGTAAAATTTTTAAACTTAATATATCATAAGTGTTACAATTACTTACACTTATTATTTCTCGTTGATAACTTATGTTATTAAACGTTTTTTTACTAAACAAATACAAATTTTTAGTTTTTTTAATCAAAGTTATTTACAATTCTTGTAATTTCTTATTTAGTAAAACAAAAGTTTTTAGCAATTATACAAAAATTTTTTTTTACAAAAAGTGAAGGTCTAAAAATTAAAAACTTTGTTTGTTTTCAAATTTATGTAATTAAATTACAAATCTCGTTTGTTTAGTTAACTATTCGTTTATCAAATTTAAAATTTTTTAGACAAACCGAAGTTTATATGAATGTGACTTTTATAAATGTGATTAATGTTTAATTGAAGTGTATAACGCCTAGTTAAAAAAATATACGTTAAATATCATATATATTTTATTATTAATTAGTTTTTCTTTAAGTCCTAGTTATTCAAACACCAAACTGTAATCTTAATAATTTTTTTTGCTAGCTAACCCATTTAAAATTCAGTCTGTAGCAGTGGCGTAGCGTGGTATTTTGGTCAGGGGGTGCGTAAATTGTTTGCTCCGAAAATCCCCTAGAATAAGACTTTTGTAATTAGCTTTAAAAAAATCTTTTTATATGTAATGTAATTAAAATAAATTAATTAAGTAAAAAAAGTTCGAAGTAACTATTTTAAAAAATACATATATATTACAAAATTAAACAATTAAAAAAAGTATAATTTTCATTAGAATTACTTATACTTGCACAAATGTAAACTTACTAAAAAAAATTGGTATTACTACTTACAGTAAACTTTATATCTTTAAGAATGAATATTTTCAATAAAACGAAAGTATCTGTTATATTTACGAAAAAAGTATTAATCTTTTTAATATACAATACAACAGTGATAACAACACCTCATTGCACATAATTTAAATAAAGTTACACAGAAGTTAAAACAGACCAACTTTAATTGACCTATTACAACTTATTACAAATTTTAAAAATATTTAAAAGTATACTTTTTAAATTTAATTCATCTGGTTACATTTGTTTAAAAAAATAATCACAAACAAAGTTTTTTCTCATAGGCCGACACGCTTTTTCTTGTATGTTTACAAAAATAAAGATCAAAAAACTAGCAGTAGTCTTAACATTTATTGTAGCATAAAAAAAATTGTAAAATTGTTTAACTTTCCTCTAAGCGTTACGTATTTTTATAAACTTTTTGTAGTAAAATTTGTCATAAGATTATACTACTGCGGCGCACTAATTAGTTGCGTTATTTTTGAGTCTAAGTTCTTATGAAGTTAATGAAGTTATAAATTTTTTCCTTATGGAGTTTTTCATCAACATCGGTGCGTACTTTCGCTTACGCACCGAATCAGTATATTGGGTAGTTTCCCTAACTTTTCACTAATTGATATTCAATTTTTTTAACTATTCGAATACTAGATAAACATAGTTGAAAAAAGGAAAATTGAGCAGAAAAAATAAACAATAAAGGATAAAGATATTACATTTTGTGTACTTTTATATTGTGTCTTCTTTTCTTTTTTTTTTGGTTGCACGCATGCGCCAGTGTCCCTCCCCACGCTACGCTCCTGGTCTGTAGATATAATTAAAACTTATTTGTTAACTGTTTTGTAAATATCTTAAATAAAAACTGTATCTAAAATACAAATTAAAAATTATATAACATTAAAAGTCTATTAAGTATCGAAAATTATATATTTTTATGTAGACTTTTACTAATATCCTGTATAAATTTAAGTATGAAAGATTAGATATATTCATAGGCATACTTAACCATAAATTTAATTAAAAACAACACTTTAGAAGTAAAAGAATTTAAAATTATTTCACTCATTTTTTAAGTCATTTATTTAAGATTTTACAATAAAGATAACTAAGTTATAAAAATACCAAGTTTTTTGAAAGGTTAACATATTTTTATCTACTATCGCACGGTTTTTGCTAGTAAACAAACTCTATAAAGATTAATTTTTTATCAAATACTTACATCTGAACTTTAGGTATTTCTACATTAGCCTGTATGTAGCATAGAAAACTGGAAAAAAATGTTTTAGTACCTAGTATACATTTTTATATTAAATTTTCTAGTAGAAAACTTTAAGTACGGTCTGATTTAAACTTTTTTTTGCGTAAATAGTTATTAATTTAAATATTAACTACGTTTCTATAAATCAATTCAGCTGTTTTTTTATAAAGAGTTAATTGGAAAAAAAAATAAAAGTTTAATGCTATTAAATGTAAACATATTAAAAGTTACTAATTTTACTATAGTTAAAACAGTAAAGTCTAACTTTTTTCTTTACTAAAACTATGTTGAGGTTTATATTAATTCAAACAAATTTAAACTATACACAAGAAATTTTAACAATTTAATCAGTTTCATTACAAAAAATGCACTTATAACTTCAACTTACTTAAAAAACAAGGTTAAAATTTCTGCACCCAACATTTTTTGTAGTTTTGACCCTGAAGACCTAAAATTCAAATTTTAATTGCGAACAGTGATAATTGTGTTAACATATACAACTTCGGCATTAGCTTAAAATTAGAATTTTTAAAACAAAGTTACTTATGCAGTTTTCACAAAAATTCAAAAAAAGTTAATTTTATATTTTATAATCAGTAGAGTCTTTTTGAATGATTAACTGATTTTACAAAGAAAATAATTTTGCTATACTAAGTTAAATGTTTTTAAAACCTCTTTTCTACGAAAAAAAACTGTTTCAAAATTAACAAAATCATTAAAGTCGAGTCTACTATACTATATATAAAAGTCAAATTAGTGTTTATTTATTTGTTTGGTTTAAAACTAGCCACAAAAAATACATCTGTTTAATAAATAATTTTTATGTTTGTTTACGGTAACAAAAATGAAGTATTTAAAAAGTGTTTCAAATAAAAAGTGTTCGACTTTTTTGAGCTGCGTATGCGTATGTCATTTAAGTAAACATGTTTATATCAATAGTTTTTATCATAAAACGTGAAAAGTTATAATTTCTTTTGTTATAATATAAATAAACCTTAATTAATTTTTAATGTAATTTTTTGTTTAGAAATTTATCAAATTAAGTTAAACTAAATGTATTTTTATGTTGTTCGTAAACATTACATACTTAATTAACCGAGACTTCTGTTACCTTTATTAATGCGTAAAATACATTAAGTAAACCATTAGTTTATGTATTTTCTATGTAAAATTAAAGTTTATCAAATACACACATCAAAGTAAAATAAAAAAGGATATTTATAAATAAGGACTGTGATTTATCTAAGTATCTATTAAAGTAAGTAATTTCAATTAAAGTACAATACTAATTGTAGTTTGCTTGCTTCAAAAAACGATAAAAACTTAAAAGACCATTGACCAATCAATGTAAAAAACTAAAAAAGCTAGTAATAACTCTATAACTACTTCTAAATAACTATTTAGGACCAAAAGTATAGTAATACTACTTACCTTTCTAAATGAAAAATTTAACTTGGAAGTTTTAAAAAATATCGCATTCATTTTAGGTTGAACTCAAATTTCTAAGTAAGGTTTATTAAATATTTTTTTTTAACTCATCATCCAAATATTGGTTATTTCAAGTAAAAATAATAAAGTTGCGATTGTTTAAATATATTAAAAATAAATTAGCTAAAAACTATAAAAAACAGATTTTCCTATTAACTGATTCCATAAATCACTACATTGAAAACTTTATACCATGTGAAACAAAAATAATTTGATAAAAAATTTTAGTTATTAAACTAAATACATTTACATTAAACTCAGATATTTTTCGATATTTTCCACGATAATTAGACAGTAATCATTAATTAATTTTGTTTAATAATTCTTAAAACCAATCTATTCAATATTTTTTATAAAGAAACGTTTATTGAAACTATTTCTTAAGAGACTGACTTTAATTTTAGAACAGGTGTATAAATGATAATAAAGATTTATAACGAAGACAACCATAAAAACACTGATTATTGAATATATAAAAAAGTTAATTATTATATTTCAATACTTTAATATTACAACTCCTACCACAACCTGTAACAAAGTATTTGTAAATAAATATTGTAAAACTAATTGAAAAATTTTTTAAAGGAACAATCCGTAATAACAACGAAAGTAAATGTATTCTTAATCGTGTTTCTTATTATTTTTTGTTAATGTTTCTTTTTTACTGGTAAAGTTTTTTGAGTTAAATTTAAAATTGTACAGTGATAACAAAATTTTTGCTTTACTCATCAGTTTATGAAAATAAAACGCAAAAATTGACAAATGTAAGTTTAAGCAAAAAAAAAGATTAATTAAAACAACATCTCAATGCTTCATCATAAGTTTTTATCTTTAAATAAATATGTGGAATTTTAGTTATTCTACCGGTACAATACATTATTTTTACACAATGTCAATATATTTACCCGTAAAAATTTGCTATTGTGACGAAGTATATACAATAGCAGAAATTTAATTTACATCGAATATTCAGTTACACCTATTTTCTATACAAAGGTTATATTAAATCAGTTTCTATTCCATCATAATGATTGACATCTGCTTTATCATACAAGAAAGCTTTGTCAGCAAACTTTAACTTACTTGTTTTCATTTCTCACATATCAATACTTTTACTTTTATATATATAAATATTTTACAACTGTAACAGAACTAGCAGTTTATAAATTTGCATTAATAATCTTAGAACATACTTTTTAAATATTCAACCAAAAAACTTTTTTAAATAAAAACTTAAATAGGCTTAATATTTACTCGCGTTTTGGTGGTACTTGTTTTATAACTTTTTTATACTAATTGATTATTACAATCATTTTAAATAAGTGCAGCCCGCGAGTAATTTTTACTAAGAAAATTAGTCCGCGACTTATAAAAGGCTGCCGATTTCTGTTTTATGTATAAGTTGTCAAAAAGTTTAAGTAATCAAATATACTTACATTCTTTCTCAAATATGGCTTTTTAGTCTTTGTAAATTCATCTAAATAACCCACTTGAACGTTCTAATAGTCTTTAACACATTTGATAATGTTTCTATTAGTGATGTCCGGACTCATTATCCGGGTCCGGCCGGATATTGCCATTTTTGTCTGGTATCCGGATCCGGCCGGATTCTAGTTTGAAAAAAAAGTCCGGATCCGGTTCCGGCCGGATTATAGTTTAAAAAAAAAAGTCCAGATCCGGGTCCGGCTAGATCCTGACAGAGATCCGGCCGGACCCAGATCTAGTTAGTAAGAAGAGCATGCTGGAAAGTATTTTTTTCAAAAGCAAACCCTGTGTAAAATTTTAAAAGAGTCATTTTCGTTAGTTAAAATTAAACACCTACCGTGACTGGCTCATTTTGTACTCGTGACTAATTTACATTTGTTTACATTTAAACTATGAAATAAACATTTCAGAAATGCAACTCGTTACATATGTTATAAAATTGAAAACTTTGGAATGAATACTTGAATTATTTATTGTTTAAAGTTGAGCTCAGAGAATATTTAGAGTTAATACGGTTGAATGTACGAGCCAATGAGAAATATATGACGAAATGTTTCAAACTAAATACTGATGCAACAAAACATCAGAAAATGACAGGCAGTTTATATGTAAGCAGTTAGTTAGTTTGGTGTGCAGCTTAAAGCAACGAAATATCTTGAAGTTTTTGTGAATGCTTATTGTAAGTAGTGTTTTGTTTTAAAATGAATATTTCAACTGGTGTTTAATTGTTTAAATATTTAAGCCAGGTTTATAGTTTAATAGTTTATGAAAAATTTTACAGTTTTTTGTTTACTTAAACATTTATTTAATTTTTAGTTTATTGTTTTAAGTCTTTTGATATAGATTTAAATAGCTTCCAGTTTTTAAAGTGTTACCAAAGTAATTAATAATTTTGTATATGCTAGTATTTTTGTTGTGTTTTATATAAAAGATTCACCACTGAAAACTGTCGTGTCTGATTATAGAAAGTAGTCTCAGTTAGAATTTAGTATTTGTTAGATATTAATTAATTAAAGTAGGATTTAATTATGATGAGTAGTACTAATAAGTTAAGTGTACCACATCAGTCCACAACTTTACTACCAAGTTGTCAACCTTTGCTAGCTGTTCTACTGATTATTAGATTAAAGTAATTTTTTTCAGTTTTTGAAAACCTCATTCTGACTCAGGCTTGTTTATACTCACTCTAGCTAGTTTTTTTGACTTAAACAGTGGCAACGCTGCTAGTTTGAAAGTGTTTGAGAATTTTAGAAAATCTTTGACTGCCTCAGGCTAGTTTAGTTTTTATAAAAACTCAGGCTAGTTTTCTTTTATATTTTGAATGAGTTTGAGCTGATCTAGTTTTCAATATTTTGTAATTTATAGTGTATTTTGTTTTAGAACTTGATTTCAGATTTTTAATTGTAAATAATACCTAAATTTGTAAACCTTGTGGCTAGCTGTTCTACTTATTATTAGATTAAAATTCTTTTTTTAGTTTTCAAAAACCTCATTCAGGCAAGTTTATACTAGTGATGTACCGGACTCACTATCCGGGTCCGGGTCCGGCCGGATATTGCCATTTTTGTCTGATATCCGGATCTGGCCGGATTCTAAATTGAAAAAAAGTTTGGATCCGGTTCCGGCCGGATTCTAATTTGAAAAAAAAAATCCGGATCCGGTTCCGGCCGGATTCTAGTTTGAAAAAAAAGTCCGGATCCGGGTCCGGCCGGAGCCGAAATCGTGGGTCCGGTACATCACTAGTTTCTATATAACTGAGTTTTAAAATAGATAAAGTTATCCTTTTTCATAAAAGATAATAATAACGAGTTACAAACAGAAACAATTTAATTGTTTTTGTTATATTCGAAATAGACAATAAAAAATTTGGTAAGTATTGTATATACAACTGAGCGCTTTTAAATGAATAAAGTAGACCTAAATTAGACCAAAAAAACAATTAGTAATGAGCTACATATTTATATATATTTGAATTATCTATCAAATGTTCTTCTGTTTTCCGATACACGCATTATTATTGTTGTTCAAGTTTTTATGTTGATATAAAACCATGGATACCAACCAACTTGTTCAAAAATCTAAGTGGACTGGAAGCACTAAAAATATAATCTAATTGCTTTCATATTTTATACACAACTTAATATTATTCATAAATTTATTCACAAACCATGAGTAGCACCAATACTTTTACTAAATCTAATTGTATTTTGAGAATATCAAAAATATTTTGAAGTAAAACCTAACAATCTAAATTCATTAATAGTCGGTATTTTTATAAATATGAAAATATGCTCGTTCTGTGCAAAAAACTTAAAAAATACATCTCATTATCAATATTAATATATTTTGGTAAACAATACAAACCTATTTTGTAACTATTTTGAGCGACTGTTTAATTATAATTTAACAATCTTATTACATTTTGTACTAATAAAATAAATAAAGCATCACACATGGATTCCATTTAAAAAAAATATATATAAAATCCTAACATGCACGAAATTTATTTCTTTAAAGAACTAAAGTTTTTTTAGATTAATTAGTTTATATAATACGATCATTTAGTTTAAAGTAAGCTTAGTAAGAATTTAAAATACACTTTTTATACAGTTACAATTTAAAGTTAGCTAAACATTGCAAGAAAAAAAATAAAGTTATAGATTTAAAAAAATAAAGTTGTGCAAAGAATATTTACAAACTACAAAATTCCAATTGCTTAAATTGGTTGTTTTTTTTTATTTAACTAATATTTTTACAGTGTCTTGGTTGATTTGATCGTCAGTATCTAACTTTTAATCTAAATCAATTGTATTTTATCGGCTGCAAAAAATAAATGAGCATTATAAGTTACAGGATGTATCTAGAGTCAACATACCTTACAAAGATAGAATAACTAGTAGAGCAACAATATGAAAGTATCAAACTCGTAATTTCATTCCACTTTTGTGTTAACTAATTGATAACAAATGCTACGAGAGAGCTCACACAAAATATATTTTATGCATTTTCTCAGTAAGAAAAATAAGATATTGCGGACATGAATAGTTGAAAAACAGTTGTATTATAAAAATTATGCACCACTTTTAGCGGTAAATAGCTTGCAGCTATTCTCTTTTTTTACCTCGTTCTCTTCTCTAAATAGTTTTTGCGTTTATAAATACTAAATTCACTAAATTCATTTAATGTTTCGCTTAACAGCCAAGTTTGGCTTTTGGTTGTTGCTTCTTTGACAGCTAACTTCTACCCACATTTTGGTATTTGTTAAAATCTTGCCATTTAAAAAACAAACACCCAGTTTGCGTTCAGTTTGTTTTAAGTAAGTAAAAAATAGCTATTAGAACCAAAAAATATAAATTGTCTCAAGACTGTCAACTACAAAATTGTTTTACTAAACTAATTTACTAAATATGTAGTTGAAACAATTTAAACAAAGGAATAAATATAAGTCGAAGATTTATGTATAAAAATAATATCTTATTGGAAAACTAATACTGCAACTAAATTTCACCGCGAACGGATTTTCAAACTGTGGTTTTGCAATAAATATCAAGAAAAACAAACCATGCAAAAATTGTTGTAATATTATTAAAAAAAGTTATGGAAAAACATTTAGTATCTATTTCAATTACTGAATAGTAATTTAACAGGTTTTTGTACAGAAACTAAAAGTAAGTATGAATATTGGAGTTGTTATGCGCAAAGTTGTTTGCAGCTAAAATGAAAAAATTTCATCATGTAGTTTAGAATGGGAAACGTTGTTACATATGCTTTGTGCTACTGAAAAGAGTGTTTTATTTATTTTAAAAACTTAATTTCAAAGAAGGTTTAAGAACTTACTGTTTGACTTATATTTTTTAGTAAATTTAAAGTACTTTTTATTTAATCACAGGCTAAAATATTTTGTTTTTGCACTGTTTTTATTGTTCAAAATGTTTAAAGTTTTTTTCTTTTGATAAACTAGTACAAATGTAACGTTGTTAATAATACAAACTTTGATATACAAAGATCAGCATTAAATCAAAAAAAAAAAACTGTATTTACAGTATAGTTTCACCCGGCTTGATATTGAAAATTCATACATATTTAAACTAGTTGTAACTCTGAAAGTAAAACGAAAGTAAATGTAACTCTCTTGAGGTAGCCAATTATTATTTTCTTTTTTTTTAAGTTTCTTTCTTTAAAGTTTCGTTAGAAATTAAAACTTTAACTATTTTTTAAATAAAAACAAACATTATTCTTATTGTAATAAAAAGCAGTATAATACAATTTAAAGTGATACTTTTTGTTACAATAAGAATAATGCTTTTTATTACAGTTTTATGTCAATGGCCGCTTGATCCCCGTTTTCAGCCCACTGTGTATAGTAGTCTAGTAAAAAATTACAGGTACACGAAATAAGTTCATATAACAAGTCAATACAAGAATTATCTATAAAAACAAACTGCTGTCGATAACGTTTAATTGATTTTTAGAAAATCAAATTTTATAACAGTAACTAGTTTTTAGTCATCATTAATTTATAACATCATAAGATGTAAAACGTTGTTTACCTTTTTGTAACTTTTAGACACTATTTGACTGTGCACAGAGAATTTTACTACTCATATTTAAAGATTTAACGATACTTTAACATACGTTTTTAAACTTAGAAAAAACAGTACAAATAGTCTGATAAGCAAGTGATATTTGATTTTTTTTACATCAGTTGAAAACGAAGAATTAACTATTAATTGATAAAAAAAATAATCAAATTTAAATACAGTTAATTAGCCTAACTAATTTTAAGGCCTTATAAGTACAAGTTGAGAAAATGTAAATAAAACGTCTTTTAAAATACAACATATTAATAAAATAAAAATCAGTATATCCAAAATCATTCTGATCACATAAAACAGGTTTCTTAAATATAATAGAAATATAATGAAAGTTATTAATGGTATTATAAGTTAAAATAGAACTTGGTTTATACTTGAACTTGAGTAAAATATGTCTGTAATCTATTAAGCTAAAAACGATTTTGTTAAACCTTAATTTTTTTATCTAAGCTGTAAAACAGATATTATCGTTGATGTTAATTTTACTCAATTTCAATTTTTGTATAGTTTTACAACTGAAAGTATTAAATTTAAAGCTGATTAGTTTATACATATGCAATTTATTCTTTCAAAATTTTTATCAGCAAATAAAGTTTTGCTCAATGAGCTCATCAGTACTTACATTAAAACCTTTTTCAAATATAATCAAAACGTATAACAATTTGTATGTATGATTGTCGGGACACGCTCAGTTAGATTCCCACCCAATCAATTTCGTACGTCACTTTTGCGCGGTCCTTATTGGACCGTGTCAGTTTTACATAGGTGTCACTTTCGCACAAGTCATCAGCACTTTTGGCTTAAAGCGTTATATTTGCATGAGGTTTACTTTTAAAACGTGTCATTTTTTGCGCCAGTCTTCACGAGTGAAAGTTTTGCTCGATTGACTATTATTTTAATTCAGGTAAATCTAAGTTGACAAAATTTATTTAAATACATTCATTAAAATAGTTAAAATTAAACTGAAACTTTGCTATAATTAAATCGAATTTATTTAAGATTCAATTAAGTATTAATGTATAATTACACATAAGCAAAAATTTAACTAAGTCTGCTAAAAAAAAATATTTAACCAAATGTTAATTGAAACTTATTCTAATTAGAATAAAAGAAAACTATATTCAACTTTATTAAAAAAAACTACGCATCATTCAAAGAACAAACTATCTAGTTTTATTCTATTTTTCAAGACTATTTTTAATTATTTTTCCTTTGATATTCATTACCTTTCTGTTACCTGGTCCTAATACCCGCACTTATTTATAAGCTGTTAAAGTAATATCTTTTTTAAAAAGAGAGTCTGATAACATTATAAATTTTAGAGAGCATTCAACTGCTGACAATGAAAACAACTTATACTTTTTTCAATTTGAATATAACTACAAAACTTACTTACCATACTTTAAACTTTATTTTAATTTAAGTTTTTGAGATTACTACTTGCCAAACCAAAAAAAAAAGTTTAAAAATTTGAGCTTAACATTTTAAATACTTTCTAATATGTATAAAATATAAATAATTTCAAAGTTAGTACGGACTTATTATTAAAACAAAAAAAACTGAAAGGCATATAAAAAACTAATTTAATAACATTCTACAACAAATAATTCTACGGCATATTGAGCTTTTAAAATATAAAATTATTATAATAAAAACTTATAACTGTATTTACACACGAATCTTGGTAGAAGTCACGTAACAAAATAGTAAGTTATTAAAACTATTGCTGAAACTGCAAATAAGCATAATTTTACAGATTGTTCTTTTAGTTATAAAATTATCAATAAAAAATAAATATTTAAATGTAACTAAATTTTTTGGATATAATTTGATTGCAATTATAACTTAGAAAATGTTTACACATATCTTTAATTTTAAGATAACATTTAAAGAATATGAAAAGATTTATAAAGCAACACATAATGATGTTTTATAGAGCAAATCAAGATCAGCTTATTTTATATTTGTTTTTAATTAGTCTACAAAACGGTTGTTTTGTGTAGACCAGGGTTTCCCAAAGTGGGCGATATCGCCCCCCTGGGGCGATTTTAGTAAATTGGGGGACGATAATTAGTAAGGGGGCGAAAGGGTGGGCGATAACTAGTAAGGGGGCGAAAAGGGGGCGATTTTAAAATTTTGGACTGTCATATTTTTTTTACTTTTTATATTGCTAATTTACTATATTTAGCTTGCTATTAAATATTTGACCCTGAGCTGAAAGTTTAACGAAAAAGTTTTTTTTGTTTATGTAAAATACAGAGAAAAATATCAAGTACTTATGACTCCTACTTTCAAGTAAATTACATATTTTCATTCATATATTTTCTTAGTTAACAATTATATAGATCATAGACGATCGGAATCCATCTCATCGTTTTATAACCTGACATATATGTTATTTGGGATGATAAATGATTTGTAAAATTCTATGTTATATATTATTAAACTTTTAGGTAAACTGGCAACTATGTATATTTTTTTTTATTGGAAATATCATGAGGTGATAGTTATAATGATAGTGATTTCTAATTATTTTTGAAAAATCACAAAGTTAGACTAAGATATAAATCTATACAGGGTTGCCAATTTACCTAGAAACCTAGAAAAACTTGGAATTTGACAATTTACGCAAAAATAAAACCTAAAAAATCTGGAACTTTTAATAATTTCAACATATTAAGTAGTAAAATTTCGATTTTAAACAAAAAAGCTATCATATAGATAAAAATACGGATCCCTTCAAGGCAGATCTTTTTGAAGTAAACGACTTACAGGAATTCTTCTCAGACTTACAAACTGACATTGAACTTAAAGCATATTTTTCCAAAGAACGATATGAAACCTTTTGGACTCAACAAAAACTAAGGCATAAGTATCCAATCATTTGAGAAGAATTTAGATTGTTGTTTATAGTTTTTCCTTCTAGCTATGTTGTTGAGAAAGTTTTCAGTTCAGTTATCTACATCTTGAGCAAAAGATCTAACCTAGATATTTGTATAGGAGGCTTTATTTTACTGATTAAGAATCAGATTAGAAAAACTTGCAAGCAGTAATGAACCTCATCCTTCACATTATATTAGACTTTAGTAGCAGACATTATTTTATGAAAGTTGTTTTTATTTTATTTAATCTTTTAAAATACTTCTTATTTAACCTGGTTTGTATTGTATTTAAGTAGTCTTTTTATAATAAAAATTTTATAAAGTTATTTATTCTACAACAGGTTTGCATAATGCCTAATAATTATTAATTATGGTAGACTTCCTTCTGAGTTCGCACTTTTTACCCAAAAAAATGTGCAAATTTATACCTTCTGAAATTTAACTTAAATAAAGTCTATTACTAATTAAGTATTAATAAAACAAAAAATACATAATATTTAATAGATGTTCTTGTGCTAAAACTTTATTCCGACTAACGGCGTTTCACTGCTCTCAAATAAATTTAAGAACAGATCTACGGAGTCTATAAAATGTTAACACACATTAGAAAAAAAGCAGAAAAAAGCATGTATAATTATGTATAGTGTTTATCTAGGTAGTAACTATAAATGGACTTTATGGTTTAAAAACAAAGTTTGGGATAAAAGCGTAAAATTATAAAATTGTCTACAAAAAAAAACAAATTTTGGTAATACATGCTTTTTTCTGCTTTTTTTCTAATGTGTGTTAACATTTTATAGACTCCGTAGATCTGTTCTTAAATTTATTTGAGAGCAGTGAAACGCCGTTAGTCGGAATAAAGTTTTAGCACAAGAACATCTGTGATATACATTCCGATAAGCTTAGCTTATCAGGATCTCCAGGATTTAACGCCTTATAACGTTACATCTTATAATATTTATTAGCTTATATAGATCTATCTTTTTAATGAATATTTTAGTTTATGTTTTAGTTGATTTCATGTTATATGCATAACGTTATTGCATAAAACATATTTAAATTTAACATTTAAAAAAAAAAGGTATTAATTTTTGAGTTTGCACTTTTTAATTTTGTTGCGAACTTAAGCGGAAGTCTACTGTATTTATTAAATGGTTTATGTTTAAAATCTGTTAATAATTTTGTTTAAACCTGGTTAATTTTGTAGTTTATATTTGTCGTTTTACATTACAGAAAAAGTTTTTATAGCATAGTGATTAAAGTATTTATTTAAAAGAAATTCATTTGACATATTTTTGTTATTACTTGTTTAACCTGTATCAATAAAATCTTGATAACTTTTAAAATTTTTGTTTCAATTTTTTTTTTGGTTTTAAAAGAGTATATATTTGAGTCTCTATTTGATACTCTATGACTTCAAATTTTTCATTTAAAAGATTCTCAAACTCAACTTTATTTTCTAACTTGATTTATTATTGTTAAGAAATCTATATATTAAGGAATTTTAAACTATTAATAAAATTGTTTTTTGTTTTAGCTTAATTTTTGATATATTACCAGTAGAATGTGTTGTTTATTTTAATAATTTAACACTAGCTTTAAGTTTTTCACTATTTTCTTCTGGTAAATTATTATAGGCTAAAAACTAGAGAAAAAAAAAATTTAAGCAGTATTTAATAAGCCATCAAAAAGACTGCTACAGTTACAAAACAAAATTTTAACATAATTTGAGAATCATTTAATCGATAACTTTCTGTTCACAAAATTAACTGTATAACTTTAAATTTTTTTTTTTTGAATTTAAATTAAGAAAAAAGAAAATGTTAAAATTAAGGTTTAGTATCTTAAAGGTTATTTCAAGGCAAATGCTAATTAATGGTATTCTACTAGAAAACATTTAGTTTATAACGTTTAAAATTAAGTTTTTAACTTTACAACTAACTTGCTTATAATATATCATAGCATTAAAATTAATAGTTTTACTGCATTAACTTAAGCTGTTGATGAAACCACTTTTCATGTGAGATATTCAACCAGTCGGTCAAAATTTCTCAAACTAGATCAGAAATTATGTTTTAATATTTATTTTATTATGTGTAAAATAAACTGTTCATTCTTTTATAGTTTTTTAATCTCTGGTATAGTAATTTTAGAATATGCCTAATTATAAAATAATTTAAGTATTTGTGCGGCTAAAATAAGTTACTTAGTATTAACTTCTAAATATCCGAAATTCGTTATATGAGAGATTATTATAATGTCAGTTTTAAGTTAAGATTTCGATTTCAGATGGGTAACGTCCGTTAAAATCAATCAAATTTCGACCCGCTAAGTAACTTGAAAACTACTTGTGCAAAATAAACAAAATTAAGTTTTTTGACATTTAATATTTTGAAATACACTTTTAACTTGGTTTTCAGTTAACAATAATATTTCCTAGATCACAATAACACTAAATCATTTTATTACAATTTTGTTCGAGTTTTTTAAATTTCATATATCATATTTTAAATTATGCAGCCCGCAATTACATTTTTTAAGGAGTAGAAACTAAAAAAGACTTTTTAGTATATATGAATTGCTGACTACAAAAGTTGTCCAACACTACCCTAAAAGTTTCATTAGTTTCAGAACAATTCATATCTAAACAGGATTGATTACAGATTACACAAGGCTTTTTAATTTAAGTTTTTGCATAAACTTTACTGGGCTTATAAGAAAACAAATGTAACTTATTTCCTCAAGCCGTGTAAATTATTCTGAACACAGCCTAAAAGTGCGTGCATAAGAAGTGCCAGACTAAATTACATTTCGAACACAATTTTTTAGGTTTAAAAGTTTGTACTCCAGAGAAAAACTACTTTATAAAATCGTGGGGGGGGGGGGGGGCGGTTATTTTTCATCTTCTGAAAAGGGGACGATTTAGAAAATAAGTTTGGGAAACCCTGGTGTAGACTATTAGACTAGTAGTATTTTTATTAAGTACTTTACTTCAAATAAACAATTCTTAAAGATAACAGTTGTACAAAAAGATATTCTTTATTTAAAATTTAAACTCAATTCAAAGCAGGTGAAGTTGTATAAAACTTTATTAATTCAAATGATTTTCGAAAAACTAAAATTAAGAAATTTGTGGAAAAAAAAAACGTTAAATAAATTAAATGTAAAATTATTAAGCTTTAACTTTAAAAGTATCTTAATTTTTAAACTATTGAATTGTGTACTTAAATTAAGTTTAAACTAAGTTACTACAATTACTTAATGTCAACAAAAGTACATCGCAGAAATAAAACACTTGTTTTATTAAAAAAAACCTTAGCTTTTGGTTAATGAATTTTTCATTACAAAATTAAAAATAAACTTTCAAACAACGCGGAATTTTAGTTTTGTTGTTTTTTAACTTTTGTAAATAAAGCATTTTAAGTGAGTAAAATATTTTAGTAGTAGGTTTTCAATTGTTCATAGTTATACAAAAATTTAATTGTTCAAAATTAAAAGTCAATCGTTTGCTAGTAGAGATCCTAGGAAAGCAAGTTCACTTGAAAAATTGCACTAATTTTTTTAAAGAAAGAATATTGTGTAAATTTGTTACAAATACAAAGTCTAATTAATTTTTACTAAAACTGTATATAAATATAACAATATTTTTATTAGTAGTTTAATACCTATATAAATAAAATAAAAACACATAAACTATTAAAAATGTTTTAAACTCTTAAATGTTGTTTTTGGCCTTGATAAAGCTTTCTATTGAATACTATATAAGTAATACAATACTTATAAGCCGAGTTTTATGAGTTGAATTGCCGTCTACTTTCGATCATTGCAGTTTTATTAAGTCTTATATTTATAAATAACTTTAAGTTATCTTGTGGCATCAATAAAACTTCTTAAATAATCTTACAGTTAATCCTATAAATGATCAATTTGAATAAAGTACTTTGAAAATGTTATTGAAAGTTTTATTGTTCTTAAATAACTTTATTGATAAGAAATTTTTTGAAAAAAAAAGAATGAATATTCATTGCAAAACATAGTTGTATCTATTTTGAAAAACATTGTATAAGAATAAACGTTTTTTTTCTTAAACACATTTTTTAGGTTGTTTACATATAAAAGTAATAAAAACTTAAAATCTTATAATCTTGATTTAATAAATTTCATATTGTAGTTCTCTAAACGTCTAAAAGAATGATCATATTGTAAGTATAAATTTTTATACATGTATTTATAAACTATAAAAATTGTAGTATATTCGTGTTTATGAAGCAAATTTGTTCTTAAAGTTGTTTTTTTATAACTGTGATAAATTACTTTGTTAGATTTTTGTATGTAAAATACAATTAGTGATTATTTATTAATTAAAAAAAAATTAGTTGATTTTTCTACAATTTTTGAGCAGTTTCTGATTTTAAAACTGAAAATGACTTTATATTAATTAAAAAAAAAAGTTATAAGTTACAGAAGGACGTATTTAGAAATTTTGAACACAGTGGTGATCAAAAAATATTTTAAGAAATAAACTTATGTACAAAGTTAACAAAAATGATCAAAAAAAAATCTTACTTACTCCGATAATAGCTTTTTTTAATCAACTATATAAAAAGCTCAACGTATAGAGTTTATAGTATCTGATTTTTTAATACAGTTATTTGATATATCTGCTCACTTTCGAAATATCAAACTAATAATAGCATTGTACATCTTAAATATAACTCAGATTGATCACAATAATTACGTTTTGCTTTTGAAATTACTTTATCGCTTAGAAATGACTTATAAGTAATGTTTTGTATAGATCATAGATCATAGTTTTTGTTAACTATTTGTAATAACTATAACAAATTCTGAATTTTACATAGAACTCAAAAAGTATACCTTGAACATATAAAATTCATTTTATAATATTAAAGTGTATTCAAAAATTGAATAATTTTATTTAAAGCCTGCGTATAAAATCAAACACAATACAGCAAAACGATGCCACAATTGTTACTACATTATTTTGTTAAAGATATGTGCATTTTTAGTTATTTTTATACATAACTTAATACTACATATACTTTCTAGCTTATTTAAAAATATTTTTATAGCTTTATTCAAAAATAGACTTGGTGTACTTAATATTTTTTAATTATTTTTTTTTTGATTGTTTTTAAATTGCTGTGTTTACGTTTAATTAAAAAATCAACATACTAAATATAAAAACATAATATTTTAATTGAAATAGACCTAGTAATGTTAAATTATTTTATTTATTAAAGAACTTCCTGAAGTTATGTTTTATATAAAAGAAACTAATTAATAAACTATACAAAAATTTTTAATTGGTTTCTTCTGTAAAAAGAGTAAGTAATTAAGTAATTCAGTTATTATCTCATAAATACATTTATCTTTAAGTTTTATCGTTGTAATGTTTCTACTTCATCATTACTAAATAATAATTGTACACTGTGCATTATAAACTGATTTCATTATTTAAAAATATTTAAAAAACCAGAATTTTCTTTTGTAAAATGTTTTAGTTTTTTAAGTATTTAGTATTGGAGTAAACAATAGTTGCTTAAAAAATGCTTAAGACAACATAAGGCCATATTAAAGTTAGGTATACTGTAATAAATATTTTACCTGTTATCAGAAAAATCGTCATTAAGTTCATAAAGTTAAGCAAACATAATAAAATATTTTGACAAAGGAGTAATAAAATATATTTTATATTCTGTTTACAAAAAAACAATTTGAACTTCAAAGTTATACTGATAGTGAAACAATTTCAAAAGCAAATATGTCCTACTTCTTTTTTCTTTGTTTATTATTTTACAAACAATTATTTTTTAAATTGACTAGACTATTAAACTACTCAAGCACAAACGCTTTTGTAAAAGTAAAAAGGAAAACTGCCTAAAAAATTGATTTGATTATCGAGAAACTATTTAATGTAAAAAATATAAACAGTATTCAAGTTATTTTGTGTACTTATTTTTTACTTTATAAAACTTGCTGCAATACATGCTAAAACCTAGATTAAAGTTGTCTAGTTCAGATTTTAAAATTTTACTGGGATAAAATATAAGAGAAAGCTTTTTACTTGTTGAATTTTGATGAAATTATTTCAACAGTAATTACTCAAGTTTGAAATTTGAAATATTCAAATTCCTTTATTATGAACATATACAAGTATTTATAATCTTAAAGAAAAACAAAAGTTAATAATGACAAAATTAGAATTACCGTATGTAAATGATAATATCTGTTGTTATAATATGTTGTTGTTAATGTTAATGTGAAATGTTCAACAAAGCAAACAAAAACAAGGAAAATATATCTATATGATCTGCTTTTTTTTGAGTATAAAAACAACTAAAATTGGCTTTATAAACATTTATTTGTTTTTCGTTTTGTTAGCATTTTTTATATTTCCTTACTATAAAATCTTATTGTTTTTTTTTTTTCTAAAATTAAATTTCACATTTGGATTAACTTAGTTCTTGTTTGCACAAACTAATTTTAAGCTTTAAGGACATGATGTACTTTCACTTTAGCTTTCAAAATTGATTTTTATATATTTAACCTCGAAAAACTGTATGAAGTTAATAAAAAATTACCGATATTCTCTTATAACAACTTTTCAAGAAGTAGAATTTTTTTTGTAAATAAGTTTTACAATCTTATTTTATTTATAATGCGTGTTATTATTAAGTGTGCTCATTTTAAATATGTGCCCACTAATACTTTTACATTTTATAAAAAGTATATCTTATGCTTTTAAAACTATTAGCAGTATTTACAATAAAAAAGTATGTTACTAAATCCGTAAAAAATTCTATTTTCGACACAACTATTCGCATAATAACAGTCGAGAAGGTTTATATTTTATACTTTTTTTTTGAAAAAAGAAAACACTTTAGTGGTAGCAAGTTACACTAGACACAGGTCAAATCTATTAATGAACCTTTATTTGGCAAGTTTAGTTTGAACCTTGTTGTTCATTTCGAAGTATTTATGTTTTTAATGCAGAAAATTTTACCGTGTTTTAGTTTTATGCTATAAATTTCATAAAAAGCGTTTTATGCTTAAACAGCAACTATATAACTTATAAAAGCCGAAATATAATTCAATTAGACGCCAAGCAAACAAACTAGTTTAAAAGTTAAAAAAATAAATAAAATTGGTATTTAAAAGGTATTCAATTTTTTAATCTAAACTAAATGAGGTTTTAGTTGATTATTAAACCTTAAATTATACTTATACTTCTAAAGTCTTTGGAAAACTTACGTCAAAAATGTACTTTGTCATTTTTACCTAGAAAGGAAAATCAGATTAACCGAAAGTCTAAAATAAGTAAAAGTCAACTTAACACGAAAATAAGCTATACAAAATTTTTCTTAAAAATTTATAAAATATACTGATCAAATCCGATAATTTGTACACTTAAAACCTTATTCAAAAAACAAGACAGATATCAAATAATTTATTTTATTTCATAAGGTATATTTTTTGATTACAACTTTAAGCTTTATGAAACCTAACTTTAACATTGTGTTTTAAGCTTTTATGTTTCTACATGTGTTTATTACATCCAATTTGTTTTGAGTACGCTTGTGAGCTAAATAAATAATTTATTCTTATACACCTTGAAAAACATCAGACTTTGCATGAATTTTTTATTAGTTTTTATGTAATTTTAAATTGACACAAGTGCAGGCAAGTATAGAATAAAAACAGTTCAAGAGCGTAAAAATCTTTTGCATTGTATTATATAGTCGGTTAAAAAATTTCCAAAAGGTGTTTAATTAATAAGAAAAAAAACTTATTCCCCTACTTTTATAAAAATCTTTAATAAATTATGATAAGTATCTTGAATAGTTATAAATATTTTCGAACAATTTTTTTTGTACTCAAAAGTTTTAAATTATGTTTATTCTTTAATTCAAGTTTTGTTATATAAAAACAGTTTTTTACTTAAACAATAAAGGTTTTAAAATGTTTTGTTTAACTTGAGAAACGTACTTAAAACTAACTTAACTAAACTAACTTAACTTTAACTTAAATAAAATATTTCTGTATATTTTTACGATGGTAAGCTAGACTTTTACATCAAAGGACATTGAACCTTGTTTTATTTTGATTTTGTAACTTGCTTATGAATATGCATTTTAGTTTGAGATTGTTAAAATTAGTAATTATGTTGAGAAAAATAAGACATTAGTTTATTAGCTAGGTTACTTTAAATTTTTTAAAACTTAACATTGAATTAAAAGAAAAAAGTTTAAGTATTTTTTCTATTATAACAGTCTACATACTAACTAAATATGAAAGTTTTTATTTTTAGTTTTTCTTCGTTAGTTAAAAAAAGTTATTGCTACTCAATTCTAAAAAAGTATAATTTGTTAAAAAATTTTAAAGTTTTAAAACTTTATATATGTGAAAAAATTTCATTTACATATTTTCTAAGTCTATTAAAATAAATAAAATAAGACATAAAAAGATATAATATAAATCGTAATTTTGAGTGATGACCTTTTTAAAGAAATTCAAGTGAAATTTATTAAAGATTTGGAAATTTGATACATTTTTAACTTCAAAAATAAAGTTTTCAACTGTTTTAGATAATAATAAAGTAGAAACTTAGAGTGTAATTAGCTTTGCCCTGCATTAAAAGTTTTTGTAAAAGTTAAAATATTTTAGGCTTCACTAAAATTAAAAGTTTATAAAATTAATTTTTTGTGTTTACTTGTTCTTTCGTTATTGTTTTAAGTTATGAACTTATTTTATTGTACGTATAAAACACTTTAGTTTTTAAAATTTTTGAATAGTATATCGATAAAAAAATATTTTTTTATGAATTTAGTTTTCAAGCAAAAAAATTTGATAAATTAAGAAAAAAACTATTTAACAATAAAAAAACATTATGAACTTATTTTTGTTTTATTTAAAAATGTTAACTTGAAAACTATTGGAGATTTTTTATTTAAAGTTTTTCAAAGTGATAGTTTTGTTAAATAAATGTTTATCTGCCAAAAATAAAATTTATTAGGTGTAAATGTATAAAATTGCTTTAATAGGTGAGGTTTCACGTGTTGCTGGTTTTCAACTTGAGCAGGCGAGAATTTTTTAACTTCAAGTAACAAAGTATTATGCAAATTGTATAATTGAGTTGTTTTAATTATGAATGATTACTTCTTTCGTCAGTATTTTAAATTGAAGTTTATTTATTACCTACTAATGGAAACTTAAACAGTACAAACGAAATACATTGTGTTTTTTATATTTTTTTAGCATTCGTTAGATCTATCAACGCATACAAAGTATTTAAGCGTTTTAGTTTATTCATGATGGTAAAACTTTAACTTAAAGGTTAAAATTGTTTTTATTAACTCAGCAAAGATTTTTAGATCAACATAAGCTGATACATTCGCTTAGGTTACTAAATCCAAAAAGACTTAAGTTTTGTTTTTTTCTCAAGAGTTACAGTTTTATATCAAATATAATTCAAAATATGTTGTTTACTTTTGTTTTAATGTAGTAAATATTTTTTAATCAAATAAACGTTTAATAACAAAAAAAAGAAAATTTTTATACTATAGGTTTTTTTATATGCTGATTGTTATAATATTAAATTTTTCATTGCAACGAAATAAATTATATTAAATAACTATTTAATAGTTGGTTACATTTTGTAAGTTTTTAAAGAAGCTTGTATATTAAATATAAAATTAAAAATACAGACCTTAAATAACTGTAAGCAATTTTTACACTTAAGTAAGTATTTATAGATAACTCACGGTAGGTTCAATAATTATTTATAAATGAATATTTGTTTTGAAATTTCTAAAGTTACTAAAAGGTATTTATCTTTTTATTCACATAAAACTAAACACACTCCCATTTCACTTTAGTAATTTTCAGCTGAAATAATTTATATAACCTGATGTAGTGGTAAGCAAATATATTTGGATTAAAAGTTATTGTAGGGTTATTATATTAACTTTTATTTTAATTTTTAAGCTAGTTACGATTTAATTTATTTTTAAGTATACGACATTATAAATGTTCTTTTTCGAAATTGTAGACAAATTAATACACTATGCTAGATTATTTAAACTATTAATCAAAATGTTTAAAAGCTAATTTACTTTTTTTACTAAAAAAATAGTTTTCTATCAAACAAATCGTTAGAATTACCAAGAAATAATGTTTAGAATAAGTTAAACAGTGTCAAATTAGTTTCTAAAAAATCTGGGCTTAAAGCTTTTAGCGTGTTGAGTTTCAACTAATACATTAAATTGTTCTTTTTCTTGATGAATAGAGCTGTCAGAAACTTCAGTTAATTTAATCAAGCTATCAATGAGTTAATACTATTTATCAACTTAAAAAAACACAAACTTTTTTCTTTCTTTTGTTTTAAGGTTCAGTAAAGCAGTGTGGTTTGTTAATCTAGTTCAGAAACACAAATTGGGGTCAATTACGCTTTATACGTGGGTTAACTTCGAAGTTTTTTCAGACTGCAGCTAATCTAAGAGATAACGACAAACAAAAGCGGGCGCGAGATTTCATTGTGACGTAATAGTTCTGCCACCCGATTTACCCCAAAGAAGTGAAAAAAGTACTTGGCTCACAGAAAGAGATAAACAATAGCGAGCTTAAACAGATCTTTTTACTTTAACGAAGCGAACAAACTAACTATTAATTGAAAAGTATTGATTTGTGAAAGTTTTAATTAAGATGATTTTAGTTTTTGTTACAGCTCGCTTACATAAGTATCAGCGTTTTAATAGTACCGTGCTTAGTGAAAACTTATTATATGAATATATTTATAAAATCTATTATTTAAGTATCTAAATGTTATATCACTAACTTGTTAGTTTTTGGATAAAATTGAAAAATTTAAAATAATAGTTAGTTTTAAAAACTTAGAGTAATAATTTTGTACTAAATGTTTATAAGTTATCCTTATTAAAATTAAACGAAGTGTAAAACAGTAAAATTTATTTTAAAAGTTTTAATCTAAATAAAAAGAAAAATATAAAATAAAATGGTTTTTTTTAGTTTGGTTTTTTTTTTTAACTAAATAAAAATTCATCAAACACTTTTTTAATTGTTTAGTAATGAAATTACGTACATTTAAAAATAAGTATTTACATTAAAACCAAAAACTGTAATTCAAGATACACTTAATATCATACTAAGTTTAAAACCAATAAAGTATATCCTGTATAAAATAGTTTTGAGTTTGATTATTTATTTTTGTTTAAAGAAACTTGTTTAAAATATACACAAACTTAGTAAACTCCAATAAATGCAGTCTGAATAGTAGCACAGAACAGTTATAAATTTATTTGAAAGTAAGCTATTTTATTTGCATACTTAGCTATTTTCTTTATGCACAATACTACTTAACAAATATAAGTAACAAAAATGTTAGTTTTAATAAAGCATTGTTGATTATACTTAAAAGGTAAATAGGTAAAATACACTTAACAACCATCTTTTTTACAGCCTAAATACCGTAAATTCAGCTTTTAGTAAAATTTAGCTTTAAGAGTTATTTAGAAAAAAAGTTATATAAAAACAATATACATCTCACAAAAATTATATAGCTTTATATTTGAATAAAGTTTTATTTGCACTTTAAGCACTTAGTTTAAATACATATTTAAATTTTGAAGGTTATTTTTTGAGTTTATAAGAGTTTATGTAGTACAAAACTTAAATATTAGTAAATACAGAGAGAACAACTTTTTAAATAAAAACTTTAATCTGTTACTTAGACAAACATTCAACCGAGTAAGATGATTAAATTTTTTGTTTTAGTTTAAAAAAATCTGCTTTTAAGCTAAATACACAATTTATAAGATAGAAATAAGAAACTAAGATAGTATTATATATATTTTCTTCAAAACCAGTTAGTTTTTAAATAAAATGTGTAAAACAGGTAATTAGGTAAAAGCAATGTTTTACATAAAAATTTAACTTTACATGCGAAAATTATGTTTTTCATCTCAACTTACTTTCTCGGTAATCGTCGGTTGAAAAATTTTTTTACTTACAGGTGAGAGAAGCTTTTTATATATAAACTGCTTCATATATAGCAACACAAGTTCAAGAGCACTAAGGTGTAAATACGCCTGCTAGATAGAAGTTTTACTTTCAATTTAGTTTGTTTAAATATTGGTTGATGTAGTTTTTTTTACGTCTGATTTCGACAATTTTTAAATTTAAAATAGTCGTATCAAAAGTATTTTAAATACTTGAATGCAGCTAAAATGGAAATATTTTTATAGTTAAATAGCTGGTGGCTTTTAAGCATTATAAAGTATATATTTTATGATTGAGTTGAAAAGCTTTAACATATACTTAAAAAGATATGTTTTACCTACTAGTTCTTTTAACAAAAGTTTTATATTGTGTTTAGGCTTTTTAATTTACAAAAATGAATTTGTTAAAAAGTTACATCGCTTTTTTATTTCTTGCTCTTTGCGCTTGTTCTGAAGACGATGTTGTTGTTGAAGACGACATTGTTCCGTACTTGGAAGACGATGATGACATTTTAACAGAATATGTTGATGTCAGTTTTGATGACGTGCCATTTGTAGAGCAAGCGAATCACTACGATGATTACCACGAATTCACTGATGAAGATGATACAAATAATGAGTGGCAACCTTACCATGAAACAAAAATTACAAATAAATATAGTTATAGAGGTAATTGAGGAAAATATAAAAGTACTAATACTTGTATTAGAAAATACTTGAACAAAACATTTACAAATTGGTGTAATGCTTAGCACGTTATTATGTACTTAATAAATAACATTATTATGTATGTTGGTAGTTGTAATGTACGAAACAAACTATGTTTTTATAATTATAATATTTTGATATAAATGTTTAAAACACTTATACAATAAACTACAAAACTAAATTTGTTAATTCATCTTAACCTAACAGAATGTTAATAATTTCAGTTTATGTTTAACTCTAATGATGCTTGTCTATTTTTGTATATTATTAAAAAAACGTTAATACATAACCTTAAAAAACTTAGTAAGGTTAATTGAATTTATTTTAGTACATTAAAAGTTAAGCTGTACATTTTGTTAACTGGTTATTTTTTTTTTAATTGGCAACTTTTACAGTTATTAAAGTTTTACAGATCTTTTTGATAAAAAAAATACTTCTGAACAATTTAGTTAATTTTTATTCAAGTTTATATAATACGATTTTAAGTACCAACTTAATTGTACCAATTTCCCATATGTGCCTACTTAGTAAATTTCACAACTTAAATTGAACCTCTGCTCACAGCTTTAAGTATTCGATGATTTAATTTAATGAATAATAGACACGTATAAAGGAAATGTATTTTGCACCAATTTTTTATCTTAGAAATTGTTAAATAAAAAGTAATTTTCAGGAATACTTTATCAGAACAATGAGTTTTGATTTTATTCATGAAAGTAATTTATTTAATTCGATAAATGTTTGTGATACCCTTTTGTGGTCAAAAGTAGCAATATTAATGTTTATATGCAATGTGACTTCTATATTCACAACAAACAAATAAATATTTTTAATGTTTTATTTTACAAAAAAAAAAAAGATTTCATATTGATAGTATAAACAATATAATGTCCACTGTTGTTTATAAATTTTATCTTAAAAAAGTAAGCTGAAAAGGTTTATAAACTTTTTCACTATAATTATTTACACTAGTTATTAACCAAAAACATTCTTCGTACAAAAAACCAAAATTTCAAAGAAGCAAACAAATGTGTTAGTAAAAACAAACAAAAAATTTGAAGAAAATTGCTACAAGATTTTAAAAGGGGTAATTGTTGTGCTTTACATACTATTGTTAAATAGTTGTGTTTTGTGTGCTTAACAAGATACCTTCGATTTAATCATTTGTATTTCGGCATTGTTATCTGCTTAACTTTGAAGTTTAGTGTAAATCGTTTCAAGTTGGAAAATAAAAGTAAAACAATGACGCTATAATAAATTTAAAAACAACAGAATTAAACTATATTTATTTACTGAATGGCTAGAAGCATAAAACAGGAATGCCGTTTATATAACAAAA